>NC_134906.1:11748775-11786275 GCF_041734735.1 Babylonia areolata | reverse complement strand
AACACTTCTGTTTAGTCGCCCCCACACCTCCACCCCCCCCACCAGCCAGCAAGTCCACCCACCCGCACCCTTTTTTGTTCTTTTTTTGTTCTGGTAAGTAGTGTCGTAGAAGGCTAGGGCTGTGCTGGTTGGGTGTATTCCCAGGGACAGCTACGGTAGCCGGACTGGCCTAGCTGGAGATGCAAACACACCCCATCTCCCCTATCAGTTAACAGCACATCCCTCGGTAGCCCAGCTGAACTGCACCCAACAGCAACCTCCCACAAGACAACAGTTTTCATCATCATACTGATGTTGGTCGTCTAGTGGAAGAAGAAGAAGATGACCATTTTTTCCCCAGCCATTAAGGTAGCGCTAGGCGTAGATTTGGGGGTATTTTTGTTTCTCAACTTCTAAGTAATGTATCACTCTGAAATTTGGCACAAAGAGAGAAGACATCAAAGGTATGCCACACACCAATTTTTAAGTAAACAGCTTGACTAGAATTAAAGTTATGAATATTTTTAATGTTCTGAAGGGTAGCTCCATTTCGCAGACTAGATCTCATAGAAGCTGCCTCTCTGAGAAGTGTCTGATATAACAGAGTTTCACTTCAGTGACCAGAGAGTGCAATTAACACATGAAAGCTTTGGTAAAAAATTTATAATGTTCACTCACCACTCAATCAAAAAGGGTGTTTTTTCAGTCGCAATGACAGTTCACATCTCACACATGTAGCAAGTAAAGTAATTGAGATAGAATGTCCCTGATAGTCTTATTGCACTCAGCAGCCATTTTTACATTAGTACACAAAATTTGGTGTCATTATGCTGATGGGAAGTGTGTGTGTTTCGTTGCACAAATATGCAAGTCCACGAAAAATGAACGTTTTGAGAAAATTGCATTTAAAGTTTGGTCTTGTCTCTCCTAGTAGACCAAGGCACAAAACAGGTAAATTTATACACAAATATTTTTTTTCAGGTGTCTGTTCATAACCTAAAAAGAAAACAAAAACAAAAAACAAAAAAGAAAGCTGTTTTGGTGTTCAGAACAGTCCTGCCCCATACAACTCTCCTCCTCGTTCACACCGCTCTTGATGTTCTCGATGCCGGATTGTCTCAACTTTTTGCCTCCTTCCTTTCTCTTTTCCTGATGTTTTTCTTGCTGCTGACTGCACTCTGGAAAAAAAAAAATTGGTATGTGTTTGTGTATACATGTATGGGAGAAGAAGAGAAAGGTGAGAGAGAGAGAGAGAGAGAGAGAGAGAGAGAGAGAGAGAGAGAATGTGTGTGAGAGTGACTTTTTTTTTTGGGGGGGGTGGGGGGGGGCATGTACACACACACACACACACTATAAACATCCACACACTCCATCACACATGTAAATCACAGGAGAGGGAGAGAGAGAGAGAATGAATGTGCATGTGTGAGAAACTGACTTCACATACACACACACAACTTCAACATCCAAACACTCCATCACACATGTAAACCAAGAGAGGGAAGGTGAGAGAGAGAGAGGCAGATAAAGAGACAGAGGGTGGGGGAGGATGTCAGATAAACAAACTTACCGATTCATTGCATGACAGGCAGTGGAGTTTAGATGTCTTGTTTCGGTTTCCAAGGGGGGTGGGGGGGGGTTAGTGCTTGCCTTTGTCTGCAAAGTGCTGACTTGCTGAGCACTTTTCCCACCTCTCCGCCGCTTCCTAAACTTGTGGAGGGCCCTAACTTTAATTTTTCTTTCCTTTGTCATTCTTATCTTTTCAAAGATTGCTAAAATAATCCAAAATTTATAGTTGTTGATCGATCTGAATAGACACAGATAGCAGACGCTTTGCAAACAGGAAGTCGTTTGAGAGCCAATGATAAAGCTCAGATCGGCCACGTGACCGAACCGGCCAATCACTTCACCAACAACAAGCAAGCCAGTGACCCACTTTTAGGCCCTGGCAGGCTGGCTGTGTAGGAATTTTCCTATGCTAATTAGGCTCATGGTGAAGGCCGTTTCTTCCTCTCTAGTTCAGTAGGTCACAAGCCTTGCTTCATGGCGTCGTAGCAACGGTAGGCGCGATTGAAAATGGGCAATTTTTGGATGCATTCGATCTTTTTTTCACAACTTTCTCTCACACCCACTCACAAAAACAGCTAAAAACACACACTTTGAGTAATAATTCAAACAAAACACACACATGTAAGGCTTTATGAAACATTATTCTTGCAAAATTCACAACAAACACAAAACATATTTTTTAATGATTTTTGGTCAAAATTCTACCCCTAGTGCTACCTTAAGGCTGTGATACTCTGTCTTCAAGGGCGCTTTTTTTTTTGTTGGGTTTTTTTTTTATACCTCATTTGGCATGTTTTCCTGTGTGCAGGTATGCCAACAGTCTGGATCCTAGTATTTCAGGACAGCCGTGGACGTATGAAGAAGACAAAAAACTACTGCAGCTTGTGGCTCAGTATGGCAAAGGTAAAAACAGAGCTTTGTTTTGGTACAGGGTACCTACAGTTTTTACCAGAAAAATGTAGAAAAATGATACGCCTTTTTATGTCTTTAAATGCCTTTAAAAAAAAAAAATTACCCAGGATTGTATAGTTTTTCATTTGGAGTGTCTGTATTATTCAAATAGAATTAGACGGGCGCAATAGCCGAGTGGTTAAAGCGTTGGACTGTCAATCTGAGGGTCCCGGGTTCGAATCACAGTGACGGCGCCTGGTGGGTGAAGGGTGGAGATTTTTATGATCTCCCAGGTCAACATATGTGCAGACCTGCTAGTCCCTGAACCCCCTTCATGTGTATATGCAAGCAGAAGATCAGTTACGCACGTTAATGATCCTGTAATCCATGTCAGCATTCGGTGGGTTATGGAAACAAGAACATACCCAGCATGCACACCCCCGAAAACGGAGTATGGCTGCTTACATGGCCGAGTAAAAACGGTCATACACGTAAAAGCCCACTCGTGTACATACGAGTGAACGTGGGAGTTGCAGCCCATGAACGCAGAAGAAGAAGAAGAAATAGAATTAGAAAAATATACATCTTTTCTATGAACGATAAAACACAGCAGAATGAAATGTTTCATCTGAATTTGATTTGAAAAGTAACATTTGGAAAATGGGGTGGGGCGGGGCAGAAATCTCTGTTCCTCAAAGTTTTTTGGGGGTTTTTTTTTTTGTTTTTTTTTTCCAATTTTGTGATTGAAAACCTGAACAAGGTGACGTTTGGCAGGGAACTGGGTGAAGTGCTGCAAAGAGCTACCTGGACGCACCGATAATCAGATCCTGCAGAGGTACCGTCGCCTTGACGACTGGAGAAAGAAGACAGACTGGTTCAAGAAGCAGACGGTGAGTGACACAGAGTTTGGTTGCACATACTGTACCGTGACCCACTGGTGCAGACTCCAGAATGTAATTACACATACTATACCGTGACCCGCTGGTGCAGACTCCAGAATCTAATTACACATACTATACCATGACCCGCTGGTGCAGACTCCAGAATTTAATTACACATACTGAACCATGAAAGACTGGTGCAGACTCCTGAATTTAGTTACACATACTTATCGTGACCCTTGGTGCAGACTACAGAATTTAATTACACATACTTTACTATGACCCACTGGTACAGACTCCGGCAGGGGTCTGATTCCGTCCTGTGCAAACCGCTACCCCTCTGAAGGGGAGAAAACGAGAGAAGATGCAGCTAGTTACTTCCCCCCACCACCAGTATATTACCTCCCCTGTGGGTGCCTTTTGATCACCCTCTTCTTCCAGCAGCCATCTTCGCTCCCTGACCTGTGCTTCCAAGTGGCTAAGTCTTTTTACTTTTCCAAACTGTCTGTTTAATTACACATACTTAACCGTGACCCAGCTAGTGCGGGTAGGGACCTTGCCCTTGGCGCAGGCCCTCTCCGCGCTTCGGCACACTCCGCAGCATCAACCCTACACCTTCAGGCGCAAGAACTTAACCACCTTCAGACCGCGCCCGCGTCAGTCTTCACCCTCAAACGCCAGAGCGCAACCCAGGGGCCAGCCCAGGGCGTACAGGCGCCAGCCGCACACATTCCGCCCTCCACACAGGCCAGCAGCCACCTCCAGACCGGCCCACCCCCAATGACTTACCCCCGCCCTTCACCCGCCACAACGTAATTTTAGATAGAAAATTTCCTTTGTTTTTGGACGCTCTTGCTTTCTGTTTTGTCGTGTCTTCTAACAGGACCCGAGACCACCTCGCTCGCTTGGACTGTGGGGCCAAAAGTAAGCCTGAATCTCAACAGGAATTGTGCCAGCTACTGTTGAGTTTTTGTGGTGGTGGTTTTTTCAGATGGAATGGTAAAAAATGTTATCTGTTATGGAAGCAGAGAGTTGAAAGATAAAAAAAAATGCCAAGACCTGTAAGAACTTTTGTTTCGTGACACTAAAGTACAGCGCAGAACATGACTACACTTCTTCACTACATTACGGTAGTGACACTATGCCGCACTATGCATGGTGCGGTGATGTCACGATAATGCACATGACTAGTGAGCAAGTTTTAAAAAAAGAATTAAAAAAAACCAACTTTTTCTTATTCATTTGATTTTAATTCTATTCACCATTGATGCTATTAGAGCCCCATTCATTGCTGACACGATATGCTGAGGAAATGTCCAGAAAATGTTTCTAGAATCATGTTTGTAATCGTTTTTTTTTCAGTCATGTCTCCTAAACTGCTGAAGACCACTGCAAGCACTCTCTATTTCCCACTTCTCCAGCGTCACCCCATGCCTGTCAATCACTTTGTGTGTGTGACAAATGAGAGAGAGAGAGAGAGAGAAAGAGTGAGTGGTGGATGGGGATTTCAGATTCAGATGATTTATTCATGAATAGGCCTAGGCCCTTTATGAAGGGGTAAGTGAACAACGTGAATAATATCAAACAAAATGAAAATATCTAACCAACCATGTATAAGTACACATATTACATAAACGCTGCAATGAAGTACAGCATCTTAAGATGTTACAGTATCCCTAAATTTAAACGCCTGGTGTAAAAACAGTGCCAGCTTCCATATATCAGCATGTCTCGTGGATGACAATAATAAACTCAGTTTGAATAGACATGGCTGTCGATAGTACTTAGGTGGTATATATTTTTCTCTAATTCTACAAAGAGTTGGACAACAAAAAGCCAAATGTACCTCGTCTTCTTTGTCTTCTTTGCATAGTGGACAAATTATATCATTGTCAGTAAAATCTCTGTCTGTAGTAATGTGTAGCTAAATCTGACACGCCTAACCTAAATCTTGTTGCTACACACTTCAACTACATGTCCTTGTTACATACCAAGTACTGTTTAACATCATGTGTATGTCCAAAAGTTCTATACAAACTAAATCTTTCACTATTTTGAATACGGTAATTCCAGTCATGCCATCTACAATCAATCAAGTGTTGCCGGAAAAGTCTTACAAATTGAGGGGTGGATGGGGAGAGAGAAAGAGTGGTCATGAATGGTTCATGTAATTTGTAACTTTTTCTTTCATGTAAAAGTGCCCTGAACTCTTAGAGAGAAAGGGCGTTATATAAATGTAGGTTAATAATAATAATAATAATGATAATCTAAGAATAATTTTTTTTTTTTTTTTTTTAATTTAAAGCTGTGAAGGACTGACGGACTAAGTGGAGGGACTATTTGTATATGTATTACATTTTTTTGTCACAACAGATTTCTCTGTGTGAAGTTTGGGCTGCTCTCCCCAGGGAAAGCGCGTCGCTACTTTGACATCGCCACCCATTTCTTTTGTATTTTTTTCTGCACGCAATTTTATTTGTTTTCCTATCAAAGTGGATTTTTCTACAGAATTTTTGTTGCCATGGTTTCTTTTACGTGCACTAAACGCATGCTGCACATGGGACCTCGCTTTATCGTCTTATCCGAATGACCAGCGTCCAGACCACCGCTCAAGGTCTAGTGGAGGGGGGAGAAAACACTGGCGACTGCCGGCGTGATTCGAACCAGTGCGCTCAGATTCTCTGGCTTCCTAGGCGGGATGCGTTACCTCCAGGCCAACACTCGACAGACTGCACAGAGTTGTGTGTTTTCTCTTGCAGGTGAAGGACCGAGACCTGCTCCAAGGCAACAACCTGCCGGGGGAGCAGAAAGCCAAGGCCCAGGAGAAGAACTGGGAGGAGTTCAGGGACAAGTTTGGCGTCTACCCCGACGACTACCGCAAACAGCAGGTGGACATGGAACGAGGTACGGGGACGGTCCGTTTTATTGAAACTAAAAGTTCCAACACCAGAGCGTTTCTGGGCCCCCCCAAGGGCTGAATGAGTTAAAACACACACACCCACATCCACACACCCAGCACCCTATACCCCACCTCACACATACACATACACTGTACACACACACACCCAAACACACCAAATGCCACACAACTTAACCCTGTCACACTGAAACGACCCCCACGCCCCTACACACACACACACACACACACACCCAAACACCCTCCACACCCCACCTCACACACACTCAGACCCAAACACACACACCCACACACCCCCTCCCACACACACACAACCACTCTCCCAAACACACTAAATGCCACACAACTTAACCCCTCACACACCTACACACACACACACCCACACACATCTAATCACCACACACACACACGCACACACACACACACCAGAACACCTCCCCACAAACACATTTACACACACACCCAAACATCCCCACATCCACTCGCCTCTACACCTCCCTCTGCACACACACACCCAAACACCACACATCTTAACCTCTCACACACCTATACACCCACCAACACACACACCCAAACTCACACGCACACACACACACACACACACAAACACCCATCCACCCTCCCACCTCACATCCCCCCCACCCCACACACACACGCACACACTCTCACCCAAACACCACACAACTCAACCCCTCGCACACTTAGTCACCCACCCAACCACCCACACCCAACCACACACACACACACACACACACACACACACAGCTAACCCCCCACTCCATCCCATGCACACTAACCCAAACACCCAATCCCCCCCCACACCACCCACACCACTGTCTTTTGTTTCTTTCGGGTGGCTTGATGTAAAAAGCAAAGTTGTTGCTTATTCAATTACTGTCATGAAATATGACGTAGCTACTTTCGTTTTCTCCGCATAGGCGGGTAGTAGTAGTTTGCACAGGGCAGGAATCAGACCCCTGCGGCAGTCTTGGTCACGGTAAGTATGTTGCTTAAACATAATTTTTAGAGAAGAAAATTTCCTTGTTTGACTCTTGACTTTGACACACCACCACCCACCCACCCACCCTCACACCCCTCCACCCTCCTTCTCCTCCTCCTCCTCCCCAGGGGACACGGTGGTCCCGCGGCCGCCCTTCATGATCGGCCTGGCCAACAAGTCTGGCTGCAAGGTGTGGGAGCGCCGCATCAAGCTGCACAAGCTGATCGAGAGCCACATCGACAAGCTGAAGGAGAAGTACAACTTCATGCAGCCCAGCGTCTCGGGGGTCTTCGAGCTCCAGGACGCCATCTCGCAGCTGTCCAAGGACTGCCTCAGTCAGCGCGACCAGTTGATGGTGTGTGTTGTGGTGGTGGTGTTGTTGTTGTGTTGTGTTGTGGTGGTGGTGGTGTTGTTGTTGTGTTGTGTTGTGTTGTGGTGGTGGTGTTGTTGTTGTTGTGTTGTGTTGTGGTGGTGGTGTTGTTGTTGTTGTGTTGTGGTGGTGGTGGTGTTGTTGTGGTGGTGGTGGTGTTGTTGCTGTTGTGTTGTGTTGTGTTGTGGTGGTGGTGGTGTTGTTGTTGTGTGGTGGTGGTGGTGTTGTTGCTGTTGTGTTGTGTTGTGTGTTGTGGTGGTGGTGGTGTTGTTGTTGTGTTGTGTGTTGTGGTGGTGGTGCTGTTGTTGTGTTGTGGTGGTGGTGGTGTTGTTGTTGTGTTGTGTGTTGTGGTGGTGGTGTTGTTGTTGTGTTGTGGTGGTGGTGTTGTTGTGGTGGTGGTGTTGTTGTTGTGTTGTGGTGGTGGTGGTGTTGTTGTTGTGTTGTGTGTTGTGGTGGTGGTGTTGTTGTGGTGTTGTGGTGGTGGTGGTGTTGTTGTGTTGTGTGTTGTGGTGGTGGTGCTGTTGTTGTTGTGTGTTGTGGTGGTGGTGGTGTTGTTGTGGTGGTGGTGGTGTTGTTGCTGTTGTGTTGTGTTGTGTGTTGTGGTGGTGGTGTTGTTGTTGTTGTTGTGTTGTGGTGGTGGTGTTGTTGTTGTGTTGTGGTGGTGGTGGTGTTGTTGCTGTTGTGTTGTGTTGTGTGTTGTGGTGGTGGTGTTGTTGTTGTTGTTGTGTTGTGGTGGTGGTGTTGTTGTTGGTGTGTGTTGTGGTGGTGGTGTTGTTGTTGTGTTGTGTGTTGTGGTGGTGGTGTTGTTGTTGTTGTTGTGTTGTGGTGGTGGTGGTGTTGTTGTTGTGTGTTGTGGTGGTGGTGGTGTTGTTGTTGTTGTGTGTTGTGGTGGTGTTGTTGTGTTGTGGTGGTGGTGGTGGTGTTGTGGTGTTGTGTTGTGGTGGTGTTGTTGTATCTTTGTAGGGGGGGTTGGGGCTGGGGGGGTGAGGGTTGGGGGAGTGTTGGTTGTTTGGTTGGGGGGGGCAGGGGTGTATTGTGGCGATCAGTGTATGGTGTGTACAGTGTCTTGTGTGTTGGAGGGGGCGGGGGTGGGGGGGGGATGTGTATTATGGTGACCAGGTGATGGTGTGTGCGCTGCTGTGTCTTGTGTGTGTGTGGGTGGGTATGTGTGGGAGGGTGGGTATGTGTATTGTGGCAACCAGGTGATGGTGTGTACAGTGTCTTGTGTGTGTGGGGGAGGGGGGGTATGTGTGTGTGTGTGTGGGGGGTGTATTATGGCAACCAGGTGATGGTGTGTGTGCTGCTGTGTCTTGCATGTGTGTTGGTGGGTGTGTGTGTGTGGGTGGGTGTGTGTATTGTGGCAACCAGTTGATGGTGTGTGCTGTGTCTTGTGTGTGTGTGGGTATGTATGGGTGGGTGAGTATGTGTATTGTGGAAACCAGTGGATGGTGTGTTCTGTGTCTTGTGTGTGGGTGTTGGTGGGATGTGTATTATGGTGATAAGGTGATGGTGTGTGTGCTGCTGTGTCTTATATAGGTGTGGGTGGGAGGAGGTGGGAGATATATGTTATGGTGACCAGTTGACGGTATGTGCTGCTTCTTGTGTGTGTGTGTGTGTGTGTGTGATGTGTATTAAGGTGATCAGTTGATGGTGTGTGCTGCAGTGTCTTGTGTGTGGGTGTGGTGGGGGATGGGGGGGTGGGGGTGATATTGCGATTAGGTGATGGTGTGTGCTGCGTCTTGTGTGTGTGTGTGTGTGTGTGCGAGGGGGGTGGGGAATATGCATTATGGCGACCATTGGACAGTCTCTTCACTGGTTACCTGTTTCAAAAAGAATTGAACACAAGCTTACTGGCCCTTGCTACCTCTCTGACCTCCTTGAAGAGTGCAGGGGGAAATATGTATTATTGTAGAAGTAAGACTGATGGATACTTGAAAAGTTCGCTGTCCAGAAAACTTCTTTGGTGGGCCAGTTGGTGGTATGTAGGTACGTCTTGTGTGATGGGGAGGGACGTGTATTATTATGATAATAATGGATGCTTAAAAAGTGCTCTATCCAGAAAACTGGTCCAGGTACATTACAAAACACATGATATTATCATAATAATGATGATAATAATAATAAAGATTATAATGATATTAATGATGGATACTTATAATGTAGTTAAATGGCACTTAGTTAATCCAGAAAGCTGCTCTAGATCAGATGCTTTACAAAGCATGCAGTATTCTGCACAACACATTACATCAATGTTACATGCATAGTAGTATTGTTCTTGCCTTCTTTTTTTTTCTTCTTGTTATCATCATCATCATTATCATGATTATGATCATGATTGTTATTATCATAGTTATTACTAGAATTATTGTTATTGTTGATGTTGTTATTATCATCAACACCATTATGATTATGATCGTGATTATTATCATTATTATTATAATTATTATCATCATGATTATTATTATTATCATTATTAATGTTGTTGTAATCATTATTGTCATCATTATTATTCTCATTACTTTTCATTGCTTGTTTTTTTCTTCCCCCCTTTCCATTAAATATATGTCTGCTGTTGTAACTGGTGTAGATTATCAAGGACAGATTGGAAGAATGGGCCATGCCTCAAATCTTAATACCCTGAATTTAAAAAAAAAAATAAAAAAAATAAAAAAAATCGTTTTGAGTTAGGAGTTCAGTGCCTGACACAAGTTACCTCCATTTGATTTCTTACCTCCCCTTCCCGTGGATTCCAGAACAAGCGTAAGGACCAGCTGGGCCGGCTGATCCACGGCCTTCCCTCGGTGATCAGCGTCAAGGACCTCCTGGCCGTGTCCAGGGGGGGACAACCGCAGGAGAAGAAAGTGCGGGGCCCCCTGACCAAGAAGAGGAAGAGGAAGACCATCGCCCCGAGGTAAAGGGAGGGGGGAGGGGGAACCCGTTGAAGTTGTAACAAGAGGTTCGTAGGGTCCTTACCAGTCCTGACGTTTTGAACTTCCGCAAAATAAGGGCTACAAGTGCTTACATTTACCCCAAGGTCCTTACGGCCAGCAAAAAAAACCAACCAAACCTGATAATGTGGAGTGATGGCCTAGAGGTAACGCGTCCGCCTAGGAAGCGAGAGAGAATCTGAGCGCCCTGGTTCGAATCACGGCTCAGCCGCTGATATTTTCTCCCCCTCCACTAGACCTTGAGTGATGGTCTGGACGCTAGTCATTCGGATGAGACGATAAACCGAGGTCCCGTGTGCAGCATGCACTTAGCGCACGTAAAAGAACCCACGGCAACAAAAGGGTTGTTCCTGGCAAAATTCTGTAGAAAAAATCCACTTCGATAGGAAAAACAAATAAAACTGCACGCAGGAAAAAATACAAAAAAATGGGTGGCGCTGTAGTGTAGCGACGCGCTCTCCCTGGGGAGAGCAGCCCGAATTTCACACAGAGAAATCTGTTGTGATAAAAAGAAATACAAATACAAATAATCAGTCGAACCCAGTGACCTCAAATTGAAAATCCAGGGCGTCAGCCGTTTAGCATACATGCCAGTGAACATCGAGCTGCAGCGCATGAACACAGACAGAAAGTAGTCCCTCAGTTCTGGTTTTACACAGACAGAAAGTAGTCCCTCAGTTCTGGATTTCCTGTGTGGCAATTGGCATTTTTTCTTTCTTTCGTTCTTTTTTTTCTTTTTTTTTTGCATGATAGTCAGCCGTGTCCGACTGTGACCATGAGAACAGCAGAGATGGCAACTGTTGTGCTGACTAACTGGGCTAGACTTTGATTACAGTGGAGAGTGTCTTGTCCAAGTTACATCCCCACTCTTTCAGCCAGGGATTATAGTGGAGAGTGTCTTGTCCAAGTTACATCCCCACTCTTTCAGCCAGGGATTATAGTGGAGAGTGTCTTGTCCAAATTACATCCCCACTTTTTCAGTCAGGGATTATAGTGGAGAGTGTCTTGTCCAAGTTACATCCCCACTCTTTCAGCCAGGGATTATAGTGGAGAGTGTCTTGTCCAAGTTACATCCCCACTCTTTCAGCCAGGGATTACAGTGGAGAGTGTCTTGTCCAAGTTACATCCCCACTCTTTCAGCCAGGGATTATAGTGGAAAGTGTCTTGTCCAAGTTACATCACCACTCTTTCAGCCAGGGATTATAGTGGACAGTGTCTTGTCCAAGTTTCATCCCCACTCTTTCAGCCAGGGATTATAGTGGAGAGTGTCTTGTCCAAGTTACATCCCCACTCTTTCAGCCAGGGATTATAGTGGAGAGTGTCTTGTCCAAGTTACATCCCCACTCTTTCAGCCAGGGATTATAGTGGAGAGTGTCTTGTCCAAGTTTCATGACCACTCTTTCGGCCAGGAGGGCTTTAGGACTATCGGCGTTGGGATGGCCCCCAAAAGCCAGCTAGCCCCCATTGCTGCAGCAGTGAGAGCCAGTGAAATATTGCCTCCTGGGTTGAGAGTCGTAATTTTTCTCAAAAGATTCAAGCCGTGAATGAATTCTCATTGCAGAGGAGAAATCAAGTAAGAATTGCTGAGTGTTTTCACAGTGGTTTCATTGCCTTATGTGTGTGTGAATGTGTGTGAACAAAGTCAGTCTTTGTTACAATCGTTTGGTCTGGGGAGGGGGGGAGGCGTGTGCATGTGTGTGTGTGTGTGTGTGTTTGTCCCTCGTGGTAAGATTTAACATTTTGATTTTCTCAGCATCCACAAGTAGTGTAGAAACAAACCTTGGAAGACTGGTAGATTTACATGAGACCTTTCGAGTCGTCCCTTTTATGATGATGAGGTAAGCATGATACGAGGTTAAAGGTCAGGGTCATATGGAAAAATGTTTTGGTGTCTTACATCCAGTTTCTTCATCAAACATGGAATAGTGACTGGTCATGGTGACAGCATAATCGCTATCAAAATTCATGGTCAGATGAAAACTGCCAACAGCAGTGCTGTTCTACTAAGTTTGTAGATATTGACTGATTACAGAGTAGATCTCCTTTCTTTATGCCTTGTTTTAACGAGGTGAATAAACTTATTCCACATGTAGTCTGTGTGCATTTGCAACATTTTGTGATTGCAGTGCGATTTTTTTGTTTTAAAAAGTTTGTCTACAGCTGCAGTGTGATTTTTTTGTTTTAAAAAGTTTGTCTACAGCTGCATGAAAAGGGTTTCGTTTTTGTTTTGTTTTTGCTGCCTCATCGAATGCGCCGTTTCAGTGGCATCACTCCCACGCCTCTCATTCCAAGTCTCCCATACAGAGCCACACCCGACTTCAACTATCACAGTCCCAGTCTCGGCAGTCCACATCCGTCTATCGGTGTTAGGTCACCAGGAGGCCACACACCAGAGACCCTGCACTGCTGCTGAGTCACTTCAGTGATGTTCAGTAATGCCTGTTTTGATCTAACGTACATGGGACACAAACATACAAAGCCCCATACTGCTGATGAAAATTACCGCTAAGTTGCAGAGCAAGACTGAGTGGTCGTCCCCTCCAGAGTGTAGACTGCCACCAGGTCCCTCCAACACAGTCCCCTCCCCTCATGAAGAATCTGCCGACATAAAAGACTTTGACAGGACTCACCTCAAGCATGGAAGTTGAGGGAGATTGAAACTGAGGTCACTGGGAAGAGGGGGCGGGGTGGGGGGTTGTTGCAGGGGGGGGATATGTTTGTGTCATCATTGTGTCTGTATTTGTTAAATGCACACAATTTTTGTTGTTGTTGCTTTTTAATAAAAACACATTTTTCAGGCTACTGCAGTCGATGAAGGTTGACGCAGAGCTTCGCAAGATTGTTCGAGCCAACCTCAAAGATCGATCACAGAAGAAGGGACGACCCAGAAGGTTTTTCTGTGAGTAGTGGCATTTTTCAACAGATTTTAGGGCATACTAAGTGTCTAAACTGTGCCTCTGTGAATGAGGGTGAAAGGATGGTAATCTTTTATTTTATTTTCTTTCTGCGTTTGTGGGCTGCAATATCTACATTCATTTGCATGTAAGAGCGGGCTTTTACGCCTGTGACTGTTTTTATCCCAACTTTTAAGCAGCCATACTCCATTGTCGGGAGTGTGTATGATGGGTATATGTGTGTATACATATGTATGTGTACATAACTACATGCATGTATATGAATGTGTATTGTGTGTGTGCGTGTGTTTGTGGAAGTTTGTGCCTGCCTATGTGTGCTTATGTGTTGTGAGATACACATGTATATTAAAATGTATGTATGCAGCGTGTGTGCGTGTGTGTGTGTGTGTGTGTGTGTGTGTGTGTGTGTGTGTAGTCACATTTTGGTGTGTGTATGTAACATAGATATGATGTTTTATGTTAACAAAAGCGTTTTTGTAAAGCACCTAGAGCAGATTTCTGGATAGTGTGCTATATAAGTATCCATTATTATTATTATTATTATTATGTTCATGTTTCCATAACCCACTAAGCACTGACATGGATTATAGGATCTTTTTACTTGTGTACTTTAATTCCTGCATGTGTATTCACATGAAGAGGGTTTAGGCAGTAGCAGATAGGAGGTTTAAAAAAAACCTCCACCTTTAACGCACCATGCGCTGATAAAATGACCAAACACCAGGCCCTCACATTGACAATCCAGCGCTCTTACCACTGGGCTGTAGTGCCTGTCACAGTGATGCTGACATTTATTACATCTTGACTGTAAAACTGTTCTGCTGTGTTGCGCAGGGGATGTAAGCGGAGATCAGGTGTTGGCAGACGACGAGATCTTAGAACTGAAGTCCACCGCTTTCAGTTTGTACTCAAAGGTGAGGTGCTCTTCTTGGCTTGCTTGAGTGGAAGTGTGTTGATATCATACAGATTTCCATGTTACCTTCTTCTTCTTCTTCTGCGTTCACTCGTATGCACACGAGTGGGCTTTTACGTGTATGACCGTTTTTACCCTGCCATGTAGGCAGCCATACTCCGTTTTCGGGGGTGTGCATGCTGGGTATGTTCTTGTTTCCATAACCCACCGAACGCTGACATGGATTACAGGATCTTTAACGTGCGTATTTGATCTTCTGTTTGCATATACACACAAAGGGGGTTCAGGCACTAGCAGGTCTGCACATATGTTGACCTGGGAGATCGTAAAAATCTCCACCCTTTACCCACCAGGCGCCGTCACCATGATTCAAACCCGGGACCCTCAAATTGACAGTCCAGCGCTTTAACCACTCGGCTATTGCGCCCGTCTCCTTGTTACCATTTTGGAGGGGAATTGTGGGGGGGGCTCTGTTTTACTGTGTTTGGGTATTAAGACATGCATTTTTGGTTGAGCGGCTCCTGGACCCTGGCGTAGAGTTTTTCAGTGTTAGAAATATCAGTAGCTCCCATCCATGGGCTTGTTTCTTTACAGGCTGTCTGTCGTTCGTCTCACCCCTGATTCTATGTTGGTGTGTTTTGTTTTCTTTTTCTGGGGGTGTTGGGGCTAAAGTTGTATATCAGATAGCTTTCCTTCACAGTATTTGGTCTTTTAAAGTAGTGTAAAACAAATGTTGTTGGGTTTTGTTTTTTTTTACCCCACCATGTAGGCAGCCATACTCCTTGTTCAGGGGTGGGGTCAGATACCTTTCCTTTACAGTATGCAGTCTTTTGGAGTAGAGTATGGCCAGTGTTGTTGTTTTGCCCCACCATGATTTTCGATTTATGTTCGTATCTTGTTATGTACTATCCAGCCCAATAATCCTTGTGACCACCACTTGGTAATAAAGACGTATTCTATTCTATTCTATTCTATTCTATTCTGTTCTATGTAGGCAGCCATGTTCCATTTTCAGGGATGGAGTGAAGTTATGTATCAGTTACCTCCCCTTTGCTTAGGAGGAAGGAAGGTAGCAGGATAGTCAGGACACTTATCTGCAAATACAGTGCCCATGAAGGTCTGGGGTTCGAATCCTGGTCTCGCGTCTCTCCCAAGTTTGACTGGAAAATCAAACTTAGCGTCTAGTCATTCGGATGAGGCGATAAACTGAGGTCCCTTGTGCGCCACACACACTTGGAGCACTGGAAAAGAACCCGTGACAGTTAAGATAAGATAAGATAAGAATAAGTTTTTATCTCCAACTGGAGAAATTTGGTCAGGTGCATTATCACAACATAGACAAGTAAACAACATGGGGACCATAACTGTAAAAGCCAACAACAGCCCCTACAAATATTACGAAGATACAAATGTAAAAAATATCACATACATCGTTTCATACATACATCCACACACTGCAGGTAATAACTAGTATTCTTAATCTTTAAACAGAAAGAATTAAGAAACATTATTTGAATATAATTATAAACATAGCCTACTATACTGCACATTGATTATAATAGACAGATAAGAATAAAGATGAATTGCGGAAAACCACAACCACATAATCAGCACCACCACCCCCCCCCCCCCCCCCACCACCACACACCACACACACGCGGATAACTTGATTAAACAAGAGTAATAAACATATGTTCTCAAATAAAAGCATTTCACATATTCGCTTTTAAAAACATTGCAATTAATTATTACATCGTAATTATTAAACAGAAATATATTTAGAATATGGACGTTAGCATTCAGTTTCTCAAGGAGGCATCGCAGAGTTTGGACACTTCACCACATCTGCTAGGGCAGATGCCTGACAGCAGCATAACCCAGCACACTTTTTAGGCCTTGGCTGCATGCGTATACATTTGTGTACCTATCAGAGTGGATTTCTTCTCCAGAATTTCACCAGTGGACAACACTTTTATTGCTGTGGGTTCTTTTTTCAGTGTGCCAAGTGCATGCTGCACATGGGAACCGAGTTTATCGTCTCATCCGAATGACTAGACGCTTAGTCTGATTTCCCTGTCAAACTTGGGAGAAAGGGCAAGAGGAGGAATCGAACCCAGACTCTCATGGACACTGTATTGGCAGGTAAACATCTTAACCAGTCTGCCACCTTCATCTCAAGAACCCAAGACAAACATATGTGTTGTCCTCTTTATCAAAATTCTGTGGAAGAAATCCACTCTGATAGATACGCAGTTTCAGATGCAAGCGCTCAAGGATTAAGTTCGTTGGGTTTGTGCTGTTGGTCAGGCCTCTGCTGAGCAGATGTGGTGTCGTGTGGATTTGTCCACCTTCTTGAGAAACAGAATCTTCTTCTTCTTCTTCTTCGTTCGTCGGCTGCAACTCCCACGTACACTAGGATGTACACGAGTGGGTTTTTTTCGTGTATGACTGTTTTTACCCCGCCATGTAGGCAGCCATACTCCGTTTTCAGGGGTGTGCATGCTGGATATGTTCTTGTTTCCATAACCCGCCGAGCGCTGACATGGATTACAGGATCTTTAACGTGCGTATTTGATCATCTTCTTGCGTATACACAAGAAGGTGGTTCAGGCACAAGTAGGTCTGCACATATGTTGACCTGGGAGGTAGGAAAAATAACCAACCTTTACCCACCGGGCACCGTTACGGAGATTTGAACCCAGGACGTTTAGATTAAAAGTCCAACGCTTTAACCCACTCAGCTATTGTGCCCATCAAACGGAAGCTGACACTTCCCTTCACGGTGTGCAGTCTCTGGGAGCAGACCACGCCCAGCTGCTGAGGGCGGGGCGCAGGCAGTTCCCCCAGCTGTTCCACACCCTGCAGCAGCAGCGCCTCCAACAGGACCGCGACCAGGAACAGCCAGGACCCTCTGACGACAACGACAACGACTCCAAGCCTCTCCGACGGAGCCGCCGCAGGCACGAGAAGCAGAAAGCTGGAAACGAGAACCCTGCCGATGACAACCCCTTCAGCCTGACGGGGCTGCCCTCCGGCTCAACTGGGTTCTCCGGGTGGCAGAAGCAGAAAGATTACGAGTTGCTGGAGTGGCTGGCCCAGGAGCAGGACATCCCTGTGGACGACCAGCTGTCGGAAGGCGTGTCCGCTGCGGAACAGGCCCCGCCCCCTGCTGCGTCCGTAGAAGTCAGCTCCAGCCGCCCATCTTCCTCTTCCACAGCAGCCTCTGAACGGTCAAACAGGCCCGCGATTGGTCAGGGGATGAGTCTGGTTCACGCCAAAATCCAGGAAGCCATCGAGGAAGCCATAGCGCGGGAGAGTCGGGAGGTGGCGGAGGCCGAGCCTGATCTCCGCAGAGAAGCAGTGGTGGTGGTCAGTGATGGGGAGGGTGGGGGTCGCCAGGGTTCCCACGGAGCCCCCCCTCGCCCTGCCCCTCCTCCTCCTCCTCCTCGGCATTTGCCCAACCTTCCACCCACCTCCAACACCGTTCAGAGCTTCAAGAACCTGCTGCTGAAACGACTGGGGCTGATCAAGAAAGCAGGTACGTTGAATGCAATAATCTGGCTTGTCTGCTCCTCCTTTTTTTTTTTTTTTTTTTTTTTTGTTATAGGCTGTGACTTCCATCTTCAGCCATACCAGTGTGTAGGCTGTTATGTACATGGCTGTTGTTATCCCTGCCATTTACTGTTATAGGCAGCTTTACTTTGTTTTCATGGATGTGCATGCTGGCTATGTTCGTGTTTCCATAACCTACCAAACACAGACATAGGATCATGGGATCTTTTACGTATGTAGTCGATAATCTGTATGTGCTTACACCTGAATAGATTTCAGGCACTTGCTGGACTGCCCGTTGACCTGGGAGATAGGGAAATATCCACCCGTAACACCAACCAGACATGGCAGGGATTGGGGAGATAGGAAAATATCCACCCGTAACACCAACCACACATGGCAGGGGTTGGGGAGATAGGAAAATATCCACCCTTAACACCAACCACACATGGCAGGGATTGGGGAGATAGGAAAATATCCACCCGTAACACCAACCAGACATGGCAGGGATTGTGGAGATAGGAAAATATCCACCCGTAACACCAACCACCCAGGGCAGGGATTGGGGAGATAGGGAAATATCCACCCTTAACACCAACCAGACATGGCAGGGATTGGGGAGATAGGAAAATATCCACCCTTAACACCACCCACACATGGCAGGGATTGGGGAGATAGGAAAATATCCACCCTTAACACCACCCACACATGGCAGGGATTGGGGAGATAGGAAAATATCCACCCTTAACACCAACCACCCAGGGCAGGGATTGGGGAGATGGGAAAATATCCACCCTTAACACCAACCACCCAGGGCAGGGATTGGGGAGATAGGAAAATATCCACCCTTAACACCAACCACCCAGGGCAGGGATTGGGGAGATAGGAAAATATCCACCCTTAACACCAACCACCCAGGGCAGGGATTGGGGAGATAGGAAAATATCCACCCGTAACACCAACCAGTCGTGGCAGGGATTGTGGAGATAGGAAAATATCCACCCGTAACACCAACCAGTCTTGGCAGGGATTGGGGAGATAGGAAAATATCCACCCTTAACACCAACCAGACATGGCAGGATAGGAAAATATCCACCCGTAACACCAACCACACATGGCAGGGATTGGGAAGATAGGAAAACATCCACCCGTAACACCAACCAGACTTGGCAGGGATTGTGGAGATAGGAAAATATCCACCCTTTAACCCACCAGACACTGCACGGATTCAAACCCAGGACCCTGGGATTGAAAGTCCCCAGGATTTAAAGATCCCATAATACAGTGTCAGTGTTCGTTGGATTATGGAAACATATAGCCAGCTTTCACACCCCTGAAAATGGAGCATGATTGCATTGACGGTGGGTAAAAATGGTCAAGCACATAGAAATGAACAAACAAACAAAAAACCGCTCCCACAGTGGCGCGCATGTGCGCGCGCACACACGCACACACACACATACACACACACACACGTAATAAGAAAAACAGGTCGTTTTGCGATCGTTTATTGGCATCACCTTTTGAAAAGCCCTGGATGTCTTTCAATCCTGAGATTTGTACAAATATTGATAGACAAAAAAGTGGGGGTGGGGGGTATGAAATTTAAATGTGATGACGCTACTTTGTACTGCTTGACTCATTTTGTCTTTCCACTAGGGGACTTGTACAACATGCTGTATGACTTAATTCATTTTGTCTTTTCACAAGGGGATTTCCACAACAATTAAAACTACTTTGTACTACTTTATTCATTTTGTCTTTTCACCAGGAAACTTCTACAACATGCTGTACCATGTATCTTTTCACCATGGGACTTCTACAACATGCCGTACTACTTGATTCATTTTGTCTTTTCACCAGGGGACTTTTACGACATGCCATACTATTTTATTTATTTTCATTCTGCGAAGGGATTTTTTACATTTCTGTGCAATTTATATTCGTTTTGTCTTTTCACCAGGGGACTTCTACAACATGCCATACTATTTTATTTGTTTCTCTATTCTGCTAGGGGATTTTCTACATTTCTGTGCAATTTATATTCATTTTATCATTTCACCAGGGGACTTCTACAACATGCCATACTATTTTATTTATTTCTCTATTCTGCCAGGGGATTTTCAACATTTCTGTGCTATTTATATTCGTTTTGTCTTTTCACCAGGGGACTTCTACAACATGCCGTACTACCTGACCAAGAAGGACCAGCAGGTGGCGCGGCTGATCCAGGCAGGCAACAAGGTGCAGGAGATGAACCGCGGCACCATCGACCTGTCGCGCATGATGAACCGGGTCAGCCAGGAGACCAACTTCACCCAGCCCAGCCAGCGCAAGAGGAGGAAGGCGGCCACCGCAGAGGAGTCGCCCACTCTTGCTGCCCCTGCCCCTGCCCCTGACCCCGACCCCTCGGCGACCTCCCACACGGATGCCTCGGGGGACTCCAAGACGTTCGATTTCAAGGTGCGTTTGTTTGTTTGTTCGTTTGTTTATAATGTTGTTGTTTTTTTTGTTGTTTTTTTTAAGTAATAATCTGTTTCAGATTTGAATGCATGGCTGGATGTCTGTGAAGAGTTAATGCATGTAAGTTTTGGGGTTTTTTTTCCGTTAAATGCATGTTTTAAATTTCAGTTCGTTTTCACACAGCACAGCGCAGTTGAGCATGTTTTGTGTGAAGATGATTATGATGGTGATGATTGTTATCATGAATATCATTATTAATGCTGTTGTTATTTTTATTATAGTTATTATAATTGGTATTATTGTTATTGGTATTATTATTTTTATTACTGTAATCTTCCACAGGTGCTGTACTCCATACGGAAGATGGAAGAGTTCCATCGTCTCCCGTATCGATTTTGTCAGTGTTGTTATTATAGTTATTACTACAATTATCATAATTATTGTTATTATTATTATTACTATAATCTTCCACAGGTGCTGTACTCCATACGGAAGACGGAAGAGTTCCAGCTCCTCCAGTTGCGGTTCCTGTCGGAGTTGTTATTATTATTACAGTTATTACTGTAGTTATCATCAGTATTATTATCATTACTATAATCTTCCACAGGTGCTGGACTCCGTACGGAAGACGAAAGAGTTCCATCGTCTCCCGTATCGATTTCTGTCAGCGTTGTTAGTATTATTATAGTTATTATTATAGTTACTACTACAATTATCATAATTATTATTATTATTATTACTATAATCTTCCACAGGTGCTGGAATCCATACGGAAGACGGAGGAGTTCCAGCTCCTCCAGTTGCGGTTCCTGTCGGAGTTGTTATTATTATTACAGTTATTACTTTTGTTATCATCGGTATTATTATCATTACTATAATCTTCCACACGTGCTGGACTCCGTACGGAAGATGAAAGAGTTCCATCGTCTCCCGTATCGATTTCTGTCAGCGTTGTTAGTATTATTATAGTTACTACTACAATTATCATCATTATTGTTATTATTATTATTACTATAATCTTCCACAGGTGCTGGAATCCATACGGAAGACGGAGGAGTTCCAGCTCCTCCAGTCACGGTTCCTGTCGGTGTTCACGTGGCCAGCCCTGCTGTCGGCCATCTACCCCCCCTTCCAGCGGAAGGAGTTCACGGACAAGGCTGGGGGTCAGAGCCACATCCAGAAGCCCGGGGACAATGAATTCCCCTCCTTCCAGACTGTGCGCAAGATGTGAGTGTGTGTTGGGTTGTGGTCCTTTGTTTTTGGGTTGTTGTTTTTTTTTGGGGGGGTCGGGGGGGGGGGGGGTAGGGATGGAGGGGGAGGTGGGCGATTTCTGCGATTTTTAGGTGTAGAAAGGTTGGAAATTGAATGTCATTATGATTCCCCTCTCGCATACCAGACTTCTGGTTGAAGCCAGTAAAAGAGTCTTGAGAGTCCTTTCATGGATTGTTTCTTCTTTCTTTCTTTCTTCCTCTTCTTCTTTCTTCTTATTTTTCTCTTTCTTCTTCTTCTTCTTCTTTCTTTTTCTTCTTTTTTTTTCTTCTTTTTCTTCTTCTTTCTTCTTCTTTTTCTTCTGGAGGAAGAGAGAGAGAGAGAGAGAGCATGAGATAGAGAGATAGAAGGGATCTGGGGGAAGAGAGAGAGGGGGGGGGAGAGCATGAGAGAGAGAGAGATAGAAAGGATCTGGGGGAAGAGAGGGGGGGGGAGAGCATGAGAGAGAGAGAGATAGAAGGGATCTGGGGGAAGAGAGAGAGAGGGGCGGGGGGGAGCATGAGAGAGAGAGAGATAGAAGGGATCTGGGGGAAGAGAGAGAGGGGCGGGGGGGAGCATGAGAGAGAGAGAGATAGAAAGGATCTGGGGGAAGAGAGAGAGCATGAGAGAGAGGTTGGAAGTTGAACGTCATTATGATTCCCCTCTCGCATACCACACTTCCGTTTGAAGCCAGTAAAAGAGTCTTGAGAGTCCTTTCATGGATTGTTTCTTCTTTCTTTCTTTCTTCTTCTTCATCTTTCTTCTTATTTTTCTCTTTCTTCTTCTTCTTCTTCTTCTTTCTTTTTCTTCTTTTTTTTTCTTTTTCTTCTTCTTTTTCTTCTTCTCCTTCTTCTTCTTCCTCTTCTTCTTCTTCTTCTGCATTCTTGGGCTTCATCTTCCATGTTTACTTGTTTACTTTTGTCGAAGAGGGGAGTAGTACGTGTACCACCTCTTTTATCCCTGCTGTTTCGGCAGCCATACTTCATTTTAAGAGGAGGCTGGGGTGGGTGTGTGTGTGATTTCCTTTGCTTATCATCATTCATTCATTATGCCCATCGCTCCTGGTGGAGCATAGGCCATCGACGACCCCTCGCCATCGCACTCTGTTCTGGGCTGTTCTGGCCATTCCAGTCCAGTTGGTCCCTTGCTGCTTCAGCTCTGCCTCGGTATCTCGCCTCCAGCTGTTGCGAGGCCGGCCTCTCTTCCTCTTTCCCTGCGGGTTCCAGGTCAGGGCTTGGCATGTGATGCTGGACGCTGGCTGCCTGAGGGTGTGTCCGATCCAGCCCCACTTCCTCCGCAGTATCTGCTTGGCCACTGGTTCCTGTCCCGCTTGCTCCCACAGATCTTCGTTTCGGATCTTCTCCTGCCATCGGATCTTGTAGATGCGCCTCAGACAGGCATTGAAGAATGTCTGAATCTTCTGCTGCATCGTCTGTGTTGTCCGCCATGTCTCGCATCCGTAGAGCAGAATTGACTTCACATTCCTTTGCTTATACCTTTTTAAAAAATCTTCGTCTTTCTGTCTTTCGTCCTTTTCAGTTATTGCTACAACAACAAAAATCTCACATGCCATAGATATGACGTAAACGAGTGATGTATTTGTGAATGATTTTGTGAGAATTTTTGTTCTATTTTAAAGGAAAACTTGTTGTTCATGTTGACATGTGGCCATATTTTTCCAGGCCTCCAATGCTGAAATCCAAGGGGTTTTATCGCTACGCCAACAAATCCAAAGAACAGAAAGAACAGCTGATACAAAAGCGAGAAGAAAAGAGAAGTGAGTTTCTTATTTTTGACATATTTTTCCTCAGGGTGGAAAATAATCATCTGTTTGTCTTTGATGCTGAACAGGTATGTTTTTGTGTCCCTTAACCCCTAGGCTGCCTGCATGACGAGATAACTCGTCATCGAAATATTCTGACTTTTCCCTGGTTTGCATTCACTTCATTGGCAAAAATAGTGGTAGCTTTAGCCTGGGGAATCTCTCTAGATTCTATTCATAGCTAGAAACCCCATCTACGTCATGAAGCAGTCCTTTATTTGAACGTTTTGGTTGGGTCACTGTCCAAGTGTTTGCCTGACTTCTCTCCTCGCTCGCTCAACAAAATGTCGGACTGACGCCGTGCTCAAGACATGCGATCGTGACGAACTAGATCAACCAAGATTTCTTTCTTTAGCTGATGCTCAGAAGGAATTGAAGCGTAAATTCGAAGAAGATAGTGATGAACATTTATAGGACGATCTGATAGAAAATAAAGGGAGTAATCAAGAGAGTGGCCAAGATGCGACTGTCAGTGAGTGATACCGGCTGTACAGATGTTAGCAGACGACAGATGACCGAATTAGCAGCAGAGCGATATTCTTGGCACGCAGCCAGTGCGGTCTGATGAGAACTGAATCAAGTGACCGTGTGAGAGGGGTGAGGAGGAAGGGGGTGCAGACTGAGGGGGCGTGGCCTCACATCCATCGTATCACTTGGAGAAGTCACAATGTATTGTGTATCTATCTCTTAAAAAAAAAAATATATATATATTGTGGTTGTTCTAGTATGATTTTGTGTTTGCAGATATCCATTTGTCCAGAAAATATGTTTTTGTGCAAATTACCTGACTAATGTTTGTAATGAACAAGTTGAAAATGTGACAAAAAACAAAACACTGATTTCAAAACAACAGCATGTCACTAAAAATATATAAAATGGGAAAACAGCATGTGTTTTGTATTCTTTATTCATTTACCTTTCAGAAAATATATACTTTTATGGGTCTTTCTCCAATAACAAAGAGCACAGAATTTTTTGAAAATTTATACCCGTTTTTTGTGGAAAAAACCCTGGCAAATAGATTTCACTTAAATCTTATTTTCCTGGCAGCGAAAGGGTTAACATATTTCATCCCCAGTAAAACTAAGTGATATCGTTTCTCCAGACGAAATGATGGATGAAATGGGTTAAAGGTAAAGAATATATCTCTTATTTTTAGGAATTCTATTTTGTTTTTTCTTCCTGAAGTTGAATGATATTCTACGTTTCTTCCCATTGAAATATGTTTGCAGTAGTGTGTGAGTGAGTGTGTTTGTGCATAGTGTGTGTGCATGTATGTGTGTGCATATGTGTGTGTTTGTGTGCTTGTGTGTGTGTGTGTGTATACATGGATGTGAGTGTGCATGTGTGTATATGCTTGCGTGTTTGAACATGGGTGGTTGCATGTGTGTGTATGCATGGTGTTTGTGTGTGTGTGTGTGTGTGTACATGGTGTGTGTGTTTGTGTTCATGTGTTTGTGTATGTATGCATGGTGTGTGTATATGTGTGTGTGTATGTGTGTGCGCTTGACTGTGTGTACATGGATGTGTGTGTGTGTGTGTGTGTAAATAGGTTTGCTTGCTGTGCACACTGCATGTAAGCATGGTCAGTCTGCCACGAGGATTGTGCCCCTTCCTTTCTACATCAACTTCAACTTTTCCTTAGTGTCAGTCTGCCAGCTTTAGTTTAAAAAAAAATTGAAAAAAACTGCTAGAAAACAAATGAAAATTCATCATTATTCCATAATATTTTAAAAAAATTATCATAATTCCATCTACCCCCATCTGCTCCGCAGTTCTCAAGCAAGTGCAGGAGCTGATGGCGGATGAAAACGACCCCAACCCCCACGTGACCTACGAGCCAGACTCTGACGACGACAACGACAACAGCAGCACCAAACCGGGGCCCTCCAACGACCCCGCTCGCTCTGAGGATGGGGAATCGGAACCCTCATCATCACCCCCGAAAAAGAAGCGGCAGCGCTACAAGAGACGCGACCCCAACGCGCAGCCGGTGCGTCAGTCCTCCCGTGTGACGGAGAGGAAGACGTACACGGACTCCATCAACCGCAAACGCTCAGAGGGACCCCGCAAGCCATGCACAGAGCGTGCCCAGGACCCGGCGGTGGCAGCAGCCCCGACGACTCAGAAAGTCCGCCCAAGCCGGCTGCACCACTCGGTGCGCATGGCGATGATCGACGCCATCGTGGAGAACCACAACAGACCCCTCCGCAAGCACGGCACGCAGCTGGGCCAGTGGAACCCTGGGGGGTACGTGTCGGACGACGATGATGACAACAATGACATGAGGAAGGAGCTGGAGAGGAGAGGGGGCTGGGTGGAGGAGCTGCCCTCGGAGATGCAGAACAACTTGGCGCTGCTGGAGCGGGAGTCCATCGTGGACAAAGTGGCGCTTGGAGAATCGAACTCTCAGACCGTTGCGTCTGCCGCAGGAGGAGGCACAGCCTCTTCAACCGGAGAACGCTCTGATGTGGTCGCTGTCACTGTGTCCGTTCTGCCGACTATATGCGGAATTTCTGTTCTTCCGCCTGTCAGCTCTGGGACCAGCTTTCCGGAAAGTTCTGGCACTGTCCAGTCCGCCATTGTTGGTGTGGTGACCATTCCAGACAGCTCCCACAGCAGCAGGTCCGTCGCTGCCTCGGGTCAGACTGTCGTCGACCTGACAGGGCAGGGAGCAACATCCAGTGCTGAGGCCACATCGTCGTCCCTTCAGGCTGCCAGCATGGAGGTGGATCTGACCGACGGCCAAATGGCAGTGAGCGACCAGACGGCCGTGTCGACACAGCCACGGGGCCGGAGTGGCTTCCCTCAGGTGGTGTTGCTGGAGTCGGACGACGAGGAAGAGCCATCTGTGGCCAGTCTGCTGGCGGCCAGGAGGGGACAGCAGTAGTTGGTTGTCTCCCCTCCATACACACCGCACCACCCACCCACCCCACTCCTGTATACTCCCTTCCTCCCCCCCACCTTCTCTCCTTCACCTTCCTCACCTACACACACACACACACACACACACACTCATACACACACACACACAAACACCCCCTCCACCCAACATGTCCCTCCCCCCATCCCCTCTAACAACACACACATACACATGCACTCCTCGTCACCCATTCTCTGTCCACACACACACACACACACACACACACACACACACCTCCCAACTCTCCCCCCAATCCCCTCCCCCAATGAAGAGTCTGCTGGAGGAGGTGTAGAATATTTATTGTTCTTTTATTCAGTTCAGTACTTGGCCACAGACGTTCGCCTTCTTTCCCCGAGTCCCTGGACTGCCTTGCATTCGGTGCGTTACAAGGTGTCGGAACTCAACAAGATGTCTTTCAGAATGCTCTTAGAAGACGCAGACTCTGAAGCGAGAAGGAGGGTGACTGTTTAACGTCCTGTTACACACACACACACACACTGGTGACCGTGTGGACATGTGGTTAAAGTGTTTGTTTTCACATTTGATCGTTATCGTTTATAACTAATGAAGGAGAGAAGGGGGTTGGGGGGGGTGGGGGGGGTGGTTGTGAGTTGGGGCGATGTTGAAGTGACTTTGACGCTGATTATGGACACTTTTGTTTTGGGGGACACTTTTACCTGGAAACTGCCTGGTATTGGTAAACTGCAGGCTTTATGGTGACAGAGTAAACCATTCCTGCTTATTCCTCCCTTTTTTTTTCTTTTCTTTTTTTTTAACGTTTAGACATTTTTTCCAAATTGGGAAGCATACTTTTGTTCTCCTTTTCTGAAGAAGACCAGTTTGTTTGTTTTGTTTTGTTTTATTTTGTTTTTGAAAATGTGACTGTTTGTCTGCATTGTGTTTAATCCTTTTTTAAAAAAAAAAAAAAGTGTCAGTTTTGGTTGTTTGTGCTTGTTTATCAAGTACTTGGACACACCAAAGAAAACCTTTTCAGCCACAGGGCGGGCGGTCCTGAAAATGTCCATTTTTATGTACATACACGAGAGAGAGAAGTGGTGAATGAAGCCTTGGTGTGTGTGGTTCGTCCGTCAGGATCGACGAGGACCATCTAGTCATCCTGGGAGTGGGTGGGTTGGGCTCTGTGGGTGCACAGACGACTGATCAGGCTAACCCGCGCCCGGAAGGTTCTGACGCAGTGTGGACAGGGGATGGTGGCAGCTGTCGGGGACTTGCTGGCACTGCTTTTCCTGGCCTGTCTGTGTTGCTCTGCTGCAGTGATTCTGTTAGCCTCACAAGCCTTGGTGTGACTGAGGTATGAAAGGCGACTGATGCGTAAAGCTGTCTCTGATCAGAACACACAGAAAGGTAAGAAATACTGCTTCTTAGAGACATCCCTGGCTTTGACTCGAACTGAATCGTGTGACTGAGAGTGTTGAGCCTAAAATACCTGGGGCTGGGGATTTGGTAGAGAAAAATATATGTCAAATGCCTGATAATTACGTTATCAGCTTCTTCAGATTTTGAAGTAGTAATCATAAGCTGGAAATAGAAACAGGGAGACACAAAGGCATGCAAGAGTTACGGATTTGTAAGGTTTGTAACATGTTTGTGATTGGGGATGAGTTTCATTTTATAATGGAATGTCCCAGTTATAATCAGTTATGAAATAGATATGTTCCTAAAAAATATTTGTCTCCAAAATTGGTTTTTAATTTCTGTAATATGCTCAAAGGAGGCAAAAAAGTCATTTTAGTTGTAAGATGATTAGGTTTGCAAATGTTGCCTAGCTACACTTTTGGAGTTAAAAGACATTTGTGTTTTCTCAACTTTTATGTGACATTGTTGTGTATTTGGAAATGTTTGTTCTGGGCATGAAAAGATTATTTTACAGTAATCCTCCATACTCCAATAGGAGTGAAAGGATAATTAAAAATTGAAACTTGAGCTTTTCACACAGAAACTTATTGGCGGAAGAGTTAAACTAAAGGATTAAGATCCGCAGGGAAAGCACTTTATGAATGCTCCTTTTTTTTTCTTTCGGTTTTTGTTTTTGTTTTTCTTCTTCTTCTTCTTCTTCTTTTTCTAATTCCTGTCTGGAAATGGCAGTAGTTGTATGGAGTGGGGTTCCATTTTCTTAAGTGACCATGGGGTTTGCATGTGCTATGGTCATGTTATTGTATTGTGTTGATTATTACTTCTGTGTCACAGCAGATTCCTCTTACGTGAAATCCAGGCTGCTCTGGGAGAGCATGTTTCTACAGTGCAACACCACCTTTCTCTTTTTCTTCGGGTTTTTTGTTTGTTTTTGTTTGTTTGTCTGCAAGTATATTTGTTTTACTGTCTTCTTGTTCTGCATTCACTCGTATTCACACGAGTGGGCTTTTACGTGTATGACCGTTTTTACCCCGCCATGTAGGCAGCCATACTCCGTTTTCAGGGGTGTGCATGCTGGGTATGTTCTTGTTTCCATAACCCACCGAACGCTGACATGGATTACAGGATCTTTAACGTGCGTATTTGATCTTCTGCTTGCATATACACACGAAGGGGGTTCAGGCACTAGCAGGTCTGCACATATGTTGACCTGGGAGATCGTAAAAATCTCCACCCTTTACCCACCAGGCGCCGTCACCGTGATTCGAACCCGGGACCCTCAGATTGAAAGTCCAACACTTTAACCATTCGGCTATTGCGCCCGTCGTTTTACTGTCAATGTAGATTTTTCTACAGAATTTTGCCATGGAGAAATCTCATGTTGTTGTGGGTTCTTTTAAGTGTGCTCGTAGCGTGTGTACTACTCACGGGGCCTTGGTTTATCATCTGGTCCTTGTGATTAGCTTCCAGACCGTTCACTCAAAGTCTAGTGGAGGGGGAGAAAATTCTGGCGAGCGTGGATTCGATCCTGTGTGTTCATATTCTTTGTCTTCCTAGGTGGGTGTGTCAGCCACAAGGCCACCACTCCACTGTGGATTGTTATGTTAGTGTCTAGGTTCAAACCCTCGGCAGGTGTTAGAAATAGATACAGTGGAGGATGATTCAGGATTGACATGGCTTGTGTGTGCGTTGCCATCAGATCCAGCAATCCTGGATATGATAGTTGATGGATAGTATGCATGTTAGTGCTTGAGTGTGTGGTGTAAGTGTGCTTGTTTCTCTCTCTTTGAATAAAAACCATATTTTTCATGAAAACCATGAATAAAGTTTGTGCATGCGCACGCGCGTGTGTGGGGGGGGGGCAAGGGTGAGTTCAGGTAGTGTGTGTGTGTGTGTGTAGTACTGATTTCTGGCAGTGTTTGTCTCAGTGTATGCATACCCCCCCTCTAGAGGTACTACCCCTCCCATGCACCCCCTAACCCCCTCATACAAGTACATGTAATGTGTACACTTTGTTGATATGCATGGTCGTTGTTCAAGCGGATTATGGGACATAATCACCAGAGGACATGTCAGACGTGTGTGTGTTCCTGATGCAAACATTCTGCAAGCTGTTCGTACAAAACACACCAACAGGGAACAACATTGTAAACTTCCTCGTAAGTTTCAGTTTCTCAAGGAGGCGTCACTGTGTTTGGACAGATCCATGTACGCTACACCACATCTGCCAGGCAGATGCTTGGCCGGCAGCATAACCCAACGTGCTTAGTCAGGTCTTGAGTGCATGCATGTATATTCATGTAAGTATCAGAGTGGATTTCTTCTGCAGAATATTGCAGCCTTTTGTTACCTGGGGTTCTTTTTCAGTGCGCCAAATGTGTGCTGCACACGGGACCACGGTCTATCTTCACATCTGAATGACTATACGTACAGTTTGATTTTCCAGTCAGACTTGGGAGAAAGGGTGAGAGCAGGAATGGAAGCCAGACCTTCACGGATACTGGATTGGTACATAAGCGTCTTTACCATTCTGCCACCTTCCTCGGAGTGCCAACCCACACCCATCTTTGCACAAATTACCCTGAAGTTGGGGATGGGCATTTACTGGGTATTTTACCTTTTGTTGGAGCCCATTCCCATAGTTTTACCCACCCCACTGATCTAAAAATAGATGGATAGCTCACTGGCCAGGAAAGCTGAAACCAACTAGACACCATACTGAGACTCGTATCCGGCTGTCGGTCTGTTGAGAAGTCGTCTGCTAACTGGTGGTAGTTTCTGGACAGTAACCGTGTATCTTCGATGAAGTCGTGTTATGCCTACCCCCACGACATGCCAAATGTTGTGTCTTGATTGATATCTGTCAACTGTTTATTTACAAAAGTTATAACAGGAAAACAGTGCGGTGACACTTTGCGCAAACTTGCTGTGGAGGCACAAACACAGGAATGTCGGCTTAACAAACGCCGCGAGCAAGTGAAAGCTTGCCGTAGCGCAGGCATCATAGCCAGCTGAGCGATATGAAGTTGCCGCTTCGCGCTGCACTGACACAAGTAGCAAAATGGCTGATTGAACACTTCCGCTGGCTCCAGTTAGCTAAGGGGCTGAAAGAAGGCATGCGCTGTCCACGTAATTTTAGATAAATGAGTTTCACAATACAGCACTTGTTGGGCTGGGAGTGAGAACAAAACACTAACTACTGAAACAATACATTGCATCATGAAGTTACATGATGCTTTCACTTGAGTTTTCCAGTGACATATCAACACACCTCATGTACATGTTTCTATTCTATGTGTCTAGATCTAATTTCTATTCTATATGTCTAGATCTAACTCTGCGCTGATTTGAAAACTGAGCAGCACGATCACATATATAGCAAACAGAATTATCATTAATTCTTAATTTTCTTTCCTTTTTTTTTTAATTCCAAAGTGTGGGATGGGCGTTTATCACTGTGCTCAGTTTTTTGTGTTTTTTTTTGTTTTTTATCCCGCCAAAAACGGGGGTGGGCGTTTACTTGATAGGGGGGGTGGTTAGAAGATAGTTCATGGTACCAACAAAAATACTGGACAGAATTTACTAGACGCAAGTCACAGGAGAATATTTTCTGTTAGCCTTCCAAACCAACAGTGCTATACCATTCTTCATGGCTGTAGTGGGGGAGATGGATATTTGTGCAGTTCCCGATTTAATTTTTGGCAGGCTTCTTACTTCAATGGCAGTGTCACAAAAGAAGGCTGAAATGTTTTGAACACAAAAAAAAAGAAAAAGATTTTGACATTGTTTACATCACAGTTGGAATTAAGATTTACCCTCTGTCATGATGATACAAGAAATGAATAATTACTTCTTTTTTGTTGTTGTAAAATTGAGAAATAAAACTTGTTTGTTGAGAATAGTGTGTGTGTGGGCACGTGCATATGTGTGTGTGTGTGTGTTTCCATGGTGTGTGTAGGGATTGCTTGAGCGGCGGGGGGCAGGTGGGCGTGGAGGGGGGGGGCAGGTGGGCGTGGAGGGGGGGGGGATTGAAAGGGTCACAAGCAACTTGCTTGTACTCTCATGTTCTGCCATCATAGCCAGTCACGTGACTTGTTATTCCCACACCCACCACCCACCTCCACGCCCACACCCCCATCCCCACCCCCACCACCCCCCACCCCTTATTTGCATACGTCCTCTGAAAGCTTCGCATGGCAGCTTGCTCTTCATTCTTGAATTCACATTATTAGGAAGACTACACACAGATTGCGCGGGAAACACTTTTCTCAACACTTTTTTTTTTCTTTCTTTTTTTACCTTTATCTTCTCAGAAGTTTATTTTCGCTTGCGACATGTCTGCTATGTGGGTGAGGGAAATGGATTGGGGGGTGGAGGTGGGGAGAGGCGGTTGGCAACAGGGGAACATGATCGTTGTGAATTAAAATATGCTTCTCAGTGTTTTCGATTTTTTTTTTTTTTTTTTTTTTACAACCACTCCCCGACGCCCCACTAGGTTATTTTGGTAGAGTTTCAACAGAAATCAAACATATAAATAAAGGGGGAAAAAAAAAAAAGAAGGTAGTGATCATCCTTGGCAAGTGCATGTCAAACTGCAACCCCAGTCTGTTGGCCTTTGAAATGCACAGGTCATGCACGTGATCGTCAGTATGGATCATCGGTTAAAAGAATGATGATTGATAAAAAATAAAAATTAAGAAAAGCGGGGGGGGGGGGGGGGGGGGGGGGGGGGGCGCAGAAGGAGGGGACGTTGCAATGCAGACAGGCAATGCAGACAGAGAGGTTATGTAAGCAACAGAGGGTTTTGAAGGACGACAAGCGTGTGTGTTGTGCGTTTGAAAGACGTTTATGTTTATGTGTGTGTGTTAGAAAGACGTGGACGTGTGTGTGTGTGTGTGCGTGTGTGTGTGTGTGTGTGTTAGAAAGATGTGGACGTGTGTGTATGTGTGTGTGTTTGAAAGACGTGGACGTTTGTGTGTGTGTGTGTGTGTGTGTTTGAAAGACGTGCATGTATGTGTGTGTGCGCGCGCGCGTGTGTGTGTGTATGTGTGTGTGTGTGTGTTTGAAAGACGTGCATGTTTGTGTATGCGTGTGTGTGTTTGAAAGACGTGCATGTTTGTGTATGCGTGTGTGTGTGTGTGTGTTTGAAAGACATGGATGTGTGTGTGTGCGTTTGAAAGACGTGCATGTTTGTGTGTGTGTGTGTGTGTTTGTAAGACGTGGACGTTTGTGTGTGTGTGTGTGTTTGAAAGACGTGGATGTGTGTGTGTGTGTGTTTGAAAGACATGGATGTGTGTTTGTGTGTGTTCGAAAGACGTGGATGTTCGTGTGTGTGTGTGTTTGAAAGACGTGGACGTGTGTGTGTGTGTGTGTGTGTGTGTTAGAAAGACGTGGACGCGCGCGCGCGTGTGTATGTGTGTGTGTGTTTGAAAGACATGGATGTTTGTGCGTGCGAAAGTATGGGTGTTAAACGTGAGTGTAATAATGTGTGTATGTGTGATTGACCGGGTAGGACTGTTTTTTTTTGTTGTTTTTTGTTTTGTTTTGTTGTGTGTGTGTGTTTTGTTGTTTGTTGTTTTGTTGTGTGTGCAAAATGGGGGTGTAATTGTGTTTGTGTGCGCGCGCGCGCGCGTGAGAGAGAGAGAGAGAGAGAGAGAGAGAGCTTAGTGTACTGATGTACGTGTGTGTAAAACGTGTGTGTGCGTGTGCGCGTGCGCGCGCGGAAAAATATAAACATGACTGTGTCTGACTGAGTGTGCGCATGTGTGTGAGTGCGCCCGCGCGTTCGTATAAAACGTGTGTGTGTGGGGGGGGGGGGGGGGGGGGGGGGGGGTGCTTGCGCGCGTCTGACTGACAGACAAGACTTTTTTCTCTCTCTCTCTCTCTAAAATCTTATCCACTGTTGCCGTGGCCTACTCTCGCTACCCCCCACCCCTTACCCCTCCTCCCTCTCTCTCTCCCTCTCTCTCTCTCTCTCTCTCTCTGTGACCTTTGGAAAAGCAGCTTTTTAAGATGCGATTAAAGTAACCGATACCTCAGAAATACAAGGGAAACAGAGGATAAATACCTCTTCCTACGCGGTCAAGATTTTTTTTTTTTTTTTTTTTATGAATAAATAAAGATCACGCTGGAGCTATGGGTCATGGGGTTCGAAACTGAAGGACGCACAACAGTCGAGTGGTTAAAGCGTTGGACTTTCAATCTGAGGCTTTTACGGTTCGAACCCTGATTTTCCCCAAGTCAAAAGAATATGATGTGCAGACCTGCTAGTGCCTGAACCCCCTCTTTGAGTGTAGTATACGCAAGCAGAACATCAAAATACGCACGTTTAAGATTCCGTCATCCATGTCAGTGTTTGGTGGGTTGTGGAAACAAGAACTATACCCAACATACACACTCCCCAAAACGGAGTATGGCTGCCTATGTGGCGGAGAGGGGGTGGGGAGTCATACAAGTAAAAGCCCACTCGTACACAATTATAATTGTTGTTTTTTTTAATGCGAGTAAACGTGGGAGTTGCAGTCCACGAACGCAGAAGAAGAATAAGACGAAAAAAAAAAAAAAAAAAAAAAAAAAAAAAAAAAAAAAAAAAAAAAAACACCACTCGGCTTCAAAACACTCACACAAAAATATCAAATTCAAATTTCCCTGAAATTGATCACAAAAACTTAAAACACATCAAAGAAAGACCAACCACTGTTCAGATTCGATCACACGATAACCGTAACTTTTACCTGTCAACTCTGTGTGTGTGTGTTTCTCTGTGTCTCTCTCTCTCACTGTCTCTCTCTCTGGCCCCATCTCTCTCTCTCTCTCTCTCCCCGCACCCTCTCTCTCTCTCTCCACCATCTCTCTCTCTCTCTCTCTCTCTAACACCATCTCTCTCTCTCTCACCCTCTCTCTCTCTACCACCATCTCTCTCTCTCTCTCTGCCCCCACCCTCTCTCTCTCTACGCCCCCACCCTCTCTCTCTCTACCACCATCTCTCTCTCTCTCTCTGCCCCCACCCTCTCTCTCTCTCTACCACCATCTCTCTCTCTCTCTCCGCCCCCACCCTCTCTCTCTCTCTCTACACCCTCTCTCTCTCTACCACCCTCTCTCTCTCTCTCCCCTCTCCCCACACCCTCTCTCTCTCTCTACACCCTCTCTCTCTCTCATCTCGCCCCCACCTCTCTCTCCTCTCTACCCACCCTCTCTCCCCTACCACCATCTCTCTCTCTCTCCCGCCCCCACACCCTCTCTCTCTCTCTCCCTACCCCCTCTCTCTCTCTCTCCCACCACTCTCTCTCTCTCTCTCCCCCCCCTCTCTCTCTCTCTCTCCGCCTCCCACCCTCTCTCTCTCCGCCTCCACCCTCTCTCTCTCTCTCTCTCCACCCTCTCTCTCTCTCTCTCTCTCCGCCCCCACCCTCTCTCTCTCTCTCCCCCCCCACCCCCTCTCTCTCTCTCTCTCTCTACCACCATCTCTCTCTCTTCTCTCCGCCCCCCCCCCCATCTCTCTCTCCGCCCCACCCCCTCTCTCTCTCTCTCTCCGCCCCACCTCTCTCTCTCTCTCTCCGCCCCCCACTCTCTCTCTCTCTCTCCGCCTCCAATCTCTCTCTCTCTCTCTCCCGCCTCCACCTCTCCTCTCTCCGCCTCTCTCCCTCTCTCTTCTCTGCTCCACCCTCTCTCTCTCTCCTCCGCCCCACCCTCTCTCTCTCCTCTCCACCCCCCCACCCCCAACCCCCCTCTCTCTCTAACACCATCTCTTTCTCTCTCTTACCACCATCTCTCTCTCTCCTCTCTCTCCCCGCCCTCCCCTCCCCCCCCCCCCCTCTCTCTCTCCGCCCCCACACCCTCCCCCTCTCTCTCTCTCTACAACCATCTCTCTCTCTCCCCGCCACACCCTCTCTGTCTCTCTCTGCCACCATCTCTCTCTCTCTCTCTTTCTACCTCTCTGTTTCAGCCTCTTTCTCTCTCTTCGTCTGTCCCCCCCCCCCCCCTCTCTCTCTCTCTCTCTCTCGTTCTCTCTCTCCCTTCTTTCCTCTGCTGTAACTCTGAGGGTTACCATTGATGAGAAATCTGACTTCACTGAGAAAGCGGACCGTTCTAAACCCCAGCATTAAGGTATGGCCACTGACATCCCGTCTTCAGGGATGCCTTTCGACTCTTATTCTTAGACTACCTCACATCATTCCAGCCTTCGCTCAACTGTTCCGTGTGTGTGTGTGTGTGTGTGTGTGTGTGTGTGTGTTGTTGTTGTTGTTGTTGTTGTTGTGGTGGTGGTGGTGGTGGTGGTGGTGGTGGTGTGTGTGTTGTTGTTGTTGTTTTGTTTGTTTGTTGTTACCTTCAAGAACAAATGCCTAAGGAAGCTCCTTCAAATTTCCTGGATCGAGCACAGGACCAATGAGTATGTACGGAGCAGAACTGAGAACCTTGCTGGACCTCAGGAACCTCTCCTTTCAACTGTGAAGAGACGCAAGCTGATATGGTTTGGGCACAACACTCAACACACCAGTCTGTCCAAAACAATCATGCAAGGCACCATCGAGGGCGGGAGAAGAAGAGGAAGACAGCAGAAGAACTGGCATGAGAACATCAAGCAATGGACCGGACTCCACACTCCTGAGCTGCTGCCGGCGGCTGTGACAGAGACAGATGGAGAAGGGAGGTTTCGTCTGCGGCCATCAGGCTTCCCCCAACGACTACTTTGTAGTTATGGGCCTGAGGTGAGGTGAGGTGTTGTTACCCATGCCGTTTCAGTGCCGTTGTATAACCCCCCATTCCATGTCCCTTTTTGAGAATGAAAAAGTTTTGATCTAGGCTCGAAATGCTAGTTTTGGTGCAGTAAAAATATCAAATGCTCGCATTTATTCTGGGAACTTGACGTCAAAAGTGTTGGTGACGTGTTTTTCCCTTTTGAAAAAGAAAAGGTTTGGATCTAGGCTCGAAATCCAAGTTTTGGTACAGTAAAAATATCAAATGCTCGCATTTATTCTGGGAACTTGACGTCAAAAGTGTTGGTGACGTGTTTTTCCCTTTGGAAAAAGAAAAGGTTTTGATCTAGGCTCGAAATGCAAGTTTTGGTGCAGTAAAAATATCAAATGCTCGCATTTATTCTGGGAACTTGACGTAAAAGTGGTTGTGACGTGTTTTGGGAGTGGTTTTATTTTCCCTCTGTGCCTTAAAAATCGCTGCTGTGTGTGACAGAGGGCGAGAAGCGGCGAAACTGTTATTATTTTTACATTATCAAGACGGAGTTTGGGGAATAACATTCGTTCGCGTTCATTTTGTATTGATGGTGTGTTTTGTTCAGCTGCGGAGAAACGTGGATCTGAACCATAGCTATATAAAACTTCCCGTCGCAACAGTCCTTTGATTCGCTGCGGCAAGTGCATGGTGCACTCATACAGAACCTTGGTTTATCACCATCTCATCTGCAAATGCTTTTTGTACACAGGTAAAACAACAACAGTCCTTCAGATAACAGTGTTTTTCCGTCGCAACATAATCAAAATTGGTTCGGCGACGTCCAGATCCAGATCCAGAATAACAGTTCCTTCAGATAACAGTGATTTTGAGAGCAAATAAAACAAGAACGGTTCTTTCAGATAACAGTAATTTTGAGACCATGTCTTCAGTATCAGTAGCTCAAAGGAGGCGTCACTGCGTTCGGACAAATCCATATACGGTATACACCACATCTGGCAAGCAGATCAGTGCCTGACCAGCAGCGTAACCCGATGCGCTTTGTCTCCC
>NC_134906.1:11741275-11746275 GCF_041734735.1 Babylonia areolata | reverse complement strand
AACATATGTGCAAGACCTGCTTAGTGCCTGAACCCCCTTCGTGTGTATATGCAAGCAGAAGATCAAATACACACGTTAAAGATCCTGTAATCCATGTCAGCGTTCGGTGGGTTATGGAAACAAGAACATACCCAGGATGCACCCCCCCCCGAAAACGGAGTATGGCTGCCTACATGGCGGGGTAAAAACGGTCATACACGTAAAAGCCCACTCGTGTGCATACGAGTGAACGCAGAAGAAGAAGAAGAAAGTTTGTCCACCACTACCACCACCACCACCCCCAACCCTCAGTCCCACCCCTCCCCCTCCCAAGAAGAGCAACAACAACAACAACAACAACAACAAGATTCAATCTGAAACAAAAACCCGTTCTCTTTTTTCAGTCGAACACATTCTCCGCTAACATTTCAAGATGTGATCATTATTTTTAGTAATGGCCCTGACACGATTTTACCACTGAGAGGGGAAGAGATTCGGGAGAGAGGTTGCGAGAAGTGAGGGTGAGGGGGGCCTCCAGGGGGGGGTTGGGGTGGGGGGTTGAGGGGGGGGGCGAGAGACTGAAAGAGTAAGAGCATTAGAGAGAGAGAGATAGATAGAAAGGATCTGGAGGAAGAGAGATAGAGAGAGAGCTTGAGATAGAGAGATAGAAAGGATCTGGAGGAAGAGAGAGAGAGAGAGCATGAGAGAGAGAGAGATAGAAAGGGTCTGAGGGAAGAGGGAAAGAGAGAGCATGAGAGAGAGAGATAGAAAGGATCTGGGGAAAGAGAGAGAGCGTGAGAGAGAAATATAGAAAGGATCTGGGGGAAGAGGGAAAGAGAGAGAGCATGAGAGAGAGATAGAAAGGATCTTGGGGAAGAGAGAGAGAGAGCATGAGAGAGAGAGATGGAAAGGATCTGGGGGAAGAGAGAGAGAGAGCATGAGAGAGAGAGATGGAAAGGATCTGGGGGAAGAGAGAGAGAGCATGAGAGAGAGATAGAAAGGATCTGGGGGAAGAGAGAGAGAGCATGAGAGAGAGACAGAGACTGAGAGAGAAAGATCGAGAATAAGACAGAAGTAGCGTCTTTGAATTCGTAGAGAAGGCGGAAGACAAAGAGAGGCAGACAGACAGACAAACAAAGAGACTGAGCAAGCAGAGAAACTGCGGTTCCACACGCACAAAGAAACATAAAGAACTGAATACTTGTCAGCTACAGATTTGCAAACAGCGAGCCGGCTAAACCTGTCCACATGAAAACACTCTATCACTTGATAATTGAACACTTGTCAGCTATAGATCTCTTGCAAACAGCGAACCGGCTAAACCTGTCCACATGAAAACACTCTATCACTTGATAATTGAACACTTGTCAGCTATAGATCTCTTGCAAACAGCGAACCGGCTAAACCTGTCCACATGAAAACACTCTATCACTTGATAATTGAACACTTGTGAGCAACAGATCTCTTCAGTTGCAAACAGCGAGCCGGCTAAACCTGTCCACATGAAAACACTCTATCACTTGATAATTGAACACTTGTCAGCTATAGATCTCTTGCAAATAGCGAACCGGCTAAACCTGTCCACATGAAAACACTCTATCACTTGATAATTGAACACTTGTGAGCAACAGATCTCTTCAGTTGCAAACAGCGAGCCGGCTAAACCTGTCCACATGAAAACACTCTAACACTTGATAATTGAACACTTCTCAGCTACAATTCTCTTGCAAACAGTGAGCCGGCTAAACCTGTCCACATGAAAACACTGTCACTTGATAATTGAACACTTGTCAGCTACAGATCTCTTGCAAACAGCGAGCCGGCTAAACCTGTCCACATGAAAACACTCTAACACTTGATAATTGAACACTTGTCAGCTACAATTCTCTTGCAAACAGTGAGCCGGCTAAACCTGTCCACATGAAAACACTCTGTCACTTGATAATTGAACACTTGTCAGCTATAGATCTCTTGCAAACAGTGAGCCGGCTAAACCTGTCCACATGAAAACACTCTATCACTTGATAATTGAACACTTGTGAGCAACAGATCTCTTCAGTTGCAAACAGCGAACCGGCTAAACCTGTCCACATGAAAACACTCTATCACTTGATAATTGAACACTTGTCAGCTATAGATCTCTTGCAAACAGCGAACCAGCTAAACCTGTCCACATGAAAACACTCTATCACTTGATAATTGAACACTTGTGAGCAACAGATCTCTTCAGTTGCAAACAGCGAACCGGCTAAACCTGTCCACATGAAAACACTCTATCACTTGATAATTGAACACTTGTGTGCTACAGATCTCTTGCAAACAGCGAACCGGCTAAACCTGTCCACATGAAAACACTCTATCACTTGATATTTGAACACTTGTGAGCTATAGATCTCTTGCAAACAGCGAACCGGCTAAACCTGTCCACATGAAAACACTCTATCACTTGATAATTGAACACTTGTGAGCAACAGATCTCTTCAGTTGCAAACAGCGAGCCAGCTAAACCTGTCCACATGAAAACACTCTATCACTTGATAATTGAACACTTGTCAGCTACAGATCTCTTGCAAACAGCGAGCTGGCTAAACCTGTCCACATGAAAACACTCTATCACTTGATAATTGAACACTTGTCAGCTACAATTCTCTTGCAAACAGTGAGCCGGCTAAACCTGTCCACATGAAAACACTCTATCACTTGATAATTGAACACTTGTGAGCAACTGATCTCTTCAGTTGCAAACAGCGAGCCGGCTAAACCTGTCCACATGAAAACACTCTAACACTTGATAATTGAACACTTGTCAGCTACAGTTCTCTTGCAAACAGCGAGCCGGCTAAACCTGTCCACATGAAAACACTCTATCACTTGATAATTGAACACTTGTCAGCTACAGATCTAGCAAACAGCGAGCCGGCTAAACCTGTCCACATGAAAACACTCTATCACTTGATAATTGAACACTTGTGAGCAACAGATCTCTTCAGTTGCAAACAGCGAGCGGGCTAAACCTGTCCACATGAAAACACTCTATCACTTGATAATTGAACACTTGTGAGCTATAGATCTCTTGCAAACAGCGAACCGGCTAAACCTGTCCACCGTGAAAACACTCTATCACTTGATAATTGAACACTTGTGAGCAACAGATCTCTTCAGTTGCAAACAGCGAGCCAGCTAAACCTGTCCACGTGAAAACACTCTATCACTTGATAATTGAACACGTGTCAGCTACGGATCTCTTGCAAACAGCGAGCCGGCTAAACTTGTCCACTGAAAACACTCTAGCACTTGATAATATAACACTTGTCAGCTACAGATCACTTGGAAACAGCGAGCCGGCTAAACCTGTCCACATGAAAACACTCTATCACTTGATAATTGAACACTTGTGAGCTACAGATCTCTTGCAAACAGCGAGCCGGCTAAACCTGTCCACCGTGAAAACACTCTTATCACTGGATCCTCGTTGTTCATTCTCTTCACCCAACATATCATATCAATGATATTTTGTGTTCGTTGCAGGCTGTGTAGGCACTTTCGCCGGGTGTTAATTAATTATCAGTAGTGCGGGACCACGACACCCTTTGACGAATAATTAAGACAGAGAAAGAGAACGAAAGACAGACAGAAAGGACAGTGTATACATACATACATACATACATACATACACCCGCGCGCACACACATACACACACATACGCCCTCGCATACTCATATATAAGCCTACACACACACACACACGCACGCAAACACACATACACATGCGTACACACATGCCTAGAGAAATAGTTGACAGAAATAATCAGTTAGTACAAAACTCTCTGTGTTTTTCTAAATCGTATCTTTGTCACACACACACATCGTAGGTATAAATAGTTAAAAAGAAAAGACATATTTCTAGTAGTACAAATAATCCAATTCTTCGCTAAACACTGAAGGAAATCAATGGAACTTTCAGAAGCAAACCTACCTTTTAATTTCTATAATTTGAAATGTTTTGGATTTCTTTTTAATTAAAGTAGAGACAGACGAAGTTGAAAGATTAGATGAAATGAAAGTCCAGCCTTCAAATCGTTAAAAAAAAAAAAATCCAATCAGGAAAACAATAAACAAAATATAAGCATCGACGGAAAGAAATCTTATGAATATACACTGAAATAAAACCAAAAAGAGAGAGAATCCTTCCGTCCCTATTATGTTGTTTTATTCAATTCAGTTTATTTACTCTATTTCCTTTATTTTCAAAATGCCATCCGTGTGGTGTTTGCGTCGCAGTTGCTGTTGTTGCAATTGCTGCTTGTCTTTCTTGCTTGCATGAGCCACGCTCGCTTATGATAACGCATGAATTCGAATGAATTTGCAGATACTTTTATTCTGCACCTTCCGGCATTACAAGACAAGTGTCTTTTAAGGTCAAAATTCCCAAACAAAGGAAGATTTCACAACACTACACCATCCACTGTAAATCAGGTTCGTCAGTCATTGCAATTCCAGACCGATCCATTCCTTTACCATATAAGGATAGGTCACGTGTGACATTTTTACACCCAGTAGAAATTTCACAACACTTTTTTTCATGAATGAACCAAACACGTGACCATATATGGCACAATCACGTGAGCGTCTTCGATGATGATGTCATCTAAGCTGAAAATGATAGCGACAGTAAAGCTGTAGGATAGCCATCACACACACACACACACACACACTCTCTCTCTCTCTCTCTCCTTGACCTCTTTCTCATTCAACAAGACTCAACAGAACTACGTGGGAAGAGCTTTCCTCCTCAAAACTTTTCTTATACATTTCTCAGAAGTTTGTTTTTTCGCTGCCAACGTAGAAGAGGAAAAGGTTGTCGTGTGCTCTTCTCTCTTTTCTCTTTTTTTTCAGTACAGTGCAAGAAAGTGTGTCTTTCCCCCAAAAGCTATTTTCTCCAATTTCATCAGCAATCAAACGGAAATAGAAATGATCTCCGGCCCCCGTCGTGTGAAAGTGATCGCCCTTGGCTGTGGCATC
>NC_134906.1:11721275-11731275 GCF_041734735.1 Babylonia areolata | reverse complement strand
AAAACAATTACAAATAACAAATAACGAGAACAAGAAGAAGAAAAAGAGGAAGTAAAGGAAACTTTTTTTTTTAAAGAAAGAGAGAAAAGAAAAAAGAAAAAGAAATAAAGACACAACCCGAAGAACTAATTTTGGCCACGACATATATAATCCCTAACTACAACACTTCACCGTTGCCTTTAGAGAAATGCCAGCAGACGAGATTCTTTTCTCACACCCACACACCCACACACACACACACACCACCCCCAACTGAACCCTACCCCGAACCCCAACCCCGACTTTTCACCAGAATAGATCCATAAGCAGCTGCTTCTGTTTTTTTGTTGGTTTTTTGTTTTTTTGTTTTTTTTGCGAAAAGTGTAGCCAGCAGCTGTTCTGTGCTGTCGTTGTTGTTGCTGCTGCTGCTGTTACTTCTTGTTTGCTGTTGTTGTTGTTGCTGCTGCTGTTACGTCTTGTTTGCTGTTGTTGTTGTTGCTGCTGCTGTTACGTCTTGTTTGCTGTTGTTGTTGTTGCTGCTGCTGTTACTTCTTGTTTGCTAACACACACACACACACACACACACACACACACACACACACACACTAAAATATTCTTTTCACACACACGCACACACTTATATTCACACACACACACACACACACACACACACACACACACACACACACACACACACACACACACACACACACACACACAAACTTCAAATGGCAAAGAAGGAACTTTCAAGTAGAAATCGTTTCACTGACTTTATTATTAATGGACAGCAGACCTTATCAGTGTTGTTGTCGGCGGAAGAGAGGCAGGGGGTGGGGGAATGAAGAGGGGGGAGGGGGGATTGGGGGGAGAGGGGGGGGTTCTACTGAAGTTCTTGCACAACCGAGAACAACTCCAATAAAAGTGTCTGGGTTTGTTCCATTGCAACTCAGTTTATTTACCTGTGTGTTTTACACTTCAGCTGAATCGACAGCGATAAGCAGCCTTGGCTTGAAGTTTGTGTGTGCCTTGCGAATGGAATGGACAGAGTTGCCGCTTGTTTACTTGTTTGTTTGTTAATCAGTCAACACCAATAAGCTTCTTCTCAGTTTCTTTTTCTTCTCTCATTTTTTATTTCTGAACTCTTTTCTTTTTCTTCTTCTTCTTCTTCTTCTTCTTCTTCTTCTTCTTCTTCTTCTTCTTCTTCTTCTTCTTCTTCTTCTTCTTCTTCTCCTTCTTCCTCTTCTTCTATTCTCGAGTTGTTGTTTTTTCAACCTCTTACTGTGTGTGTGTGTGTGGAAGTGGGGGGGGGGGTGTCTGTCTGTCTGTCTGTGTCTGTATGTCTGTGTGTGTGTGTGTCTGTGTCTGTCTATCTGTGTGTGTCTGTCTGTGTGTCTGTCTATCTGTGTGTGTGTGTGTCTGTGTCTCTGTGTGTCTATCTATCTGTGTGTGTGTATCTGTCTGCCGGTGTCTGTGTCTGTGTCTCTGTCTATCTGTGTGTGTGTGTGTGTTTGTTTGTGTGTGTGTGTGTGTGTGTGTGTGTGAGAGAGAGAGAGAGAGAGAGATAGAGAGAGAGTCTGTGTCTGTTTATCTCTCTGTGTGTGTGCGTGCGTGCGTGTGTGTGTGTGTGTGTGTCTGTCTGTGTCTCAGTGTCTGTGTGTCTGTCTATCTGTGTGTGTGTGTGTGTGTATGTGTCTGTGTCTCTGTGTGTCTATCTATCTGTGTGTGTGTCTGTCTGTCTGATTGTCTGTGTCTGTCTGTGTCTCTATGTGTCTGTCTATCTGTGTGTGTGTGTGTGTGTGTGTGTGTGTGTGTGTGAGTCTGTGTCTGTGTGTCTGTTTATCTGTGTGTGTGTGTGTGTGTGTGTGAGTGTGTGTGTGTGTGTCTGTGTATCTGTCTGTGTGTGTGTGTGTGTGTGTGTGTGTGTGTGTGTGTGTGTGTCCCCGTGTATATGTCTGAATGTTCTTTCAAACAGTGTTCTTGTCCTCTCTGTCAATTTTGGTTTCTTTAACTGGCTGGAAAACAAAGTCTAAAAAAAAACCCAAAAATATATCATAACGCATGTAACAAAACATAGAGGCCTGTCAGTAGATATTACACGACATAACAACGTCATAGATCATATACAACAACTCTTCCCGCGGTACAATAATTATAGATATTGGGGACAGGGGGGAAAAAAGGAAGAAGGAACAGACGCGCATTTTATAACCAAACCCTGGGAGGTGAAACACAGCCCTGAAGATTTAACACAACATCATGAACAACGTCATAGAGCTAAATTTAATGCAACAACTTTTCCGGGTACAATAACTATGGATATAGTGTGTGTGTGTGTGTGTGTGTCTGTGTCTGTGTCTGTGTCTGTGTGTCTATCTATCTGTGTGTGTGTGTGTCTGTCTGTCTGACTGTCTGTGTGTGTGTGTGTGTGTATGTGTGTGTGTGTGTGTGTGTGTGTGTGTGTGTGTGTGTGTGTGTGTGTGTGTGTGTCCCCGTGTATGTCTGAATGTTCTTTCAAACAGTGTTCTTGTCCTCTCTGTCAATTTTGGTTTCTTTGACTGGCTGGAAAACAAAGTCTAAAAAAAAACCAAAAAATATATCATAATGCATGTAACAAAACATAGAGGCCTGTCAGTAGACACGGCATTACACGACATAACAACGTCATTGATCACATAAAACAACTCTTCCCGCGGTACAATAATTATGGATATTGGGGACGGGGGAAGGGGGGGGGGGGAAGGAACAGACGCGCATTTTATAACCAAACTCTGGGAGGTGAAACACAGCCCTGAAGATTTAACACAACATCATGAACAACGTCATAGAGCTAAATTTAATGCAACAACTTTTCCGGTACAATAACAATGGATATAGGGTGTGTGTGTGTGTGTGTGTGTGTGTGTGTCTGTGTCTGTGTCTGTGTGTCTATCTATCTGTGTGTGTGTGTGTGTGTGTCTGTCTGTCTGCCTGACTGTCTGTGTCTGTCTGTGTCTGTGTCTCTGTGTGTCTGTCTATCTGTGTGTGTGTGTGTGTGTGTGTGTGTGTGTGTGTGTGTGTGTGTGTGTGTGTGTGTGTGTGTGTGTGTGTGTGTGTGTGTGTGTGTGTGTGTGTGTGTGTGTGTGTGTGTGTGTGTGTATGTATGTGTGTGTGTGAGTGTGTGTGTGTGTGTGTGTGTGTGTGTCCCCGTGTATGTCTGAATGTTCTTTCAAACAGTGTTCTTGTCCTCTCTGTCAATTTCGGTTTCTTTGACTGGCTGGAAAACAAAGTCTAAAAAAAACCAAAAATATATATATCATAACGCATGTAACAAAACATAGAGGCCTGTCAGTAGACACGGCATTACACGACATAACAACGCGCATTTTATAACCAAACCCTGGGAGGTGAAACACAGCCCTGAAGATTTAACACAACATCATGAACAACGTCATAGAGCTAAATTTAATGCAACAACTTTTCCGGTACAATAACTATGGATATGGGGGGGTGGGGGGGGGGGGGGTGTCTGTGTCTCTGTGTGTCTATCTGTGTGTGTGTGTGTGTGTGTCTGTCTGACTGTCTGTGTCTGTCTGTGTCTGTGTCTCTGTGTGTCTGTCTATCTCTGTGTGTATATGTGTGTAAGTGGTGTGTGTGTGTGTGTGTGTGTGTGTGTGTGTGTGTGTGTGTGTGTGTGTGTGTGTGTGTGTGTGTGTATGTCCCCGTGTATATGTCTGAATGTTCTTTCAAACAGTGGTCTTGTCCTCTCTGTCAATTTTGGTTTCTTTGACTGGCTGGAAAACAAAGTCTAAAAAAAAACAACAACAAATATCATAACGCATGTAACAAAACATAGAGGCCTGTCAGTAGACACGGCATTACACGACATAACAACGTCATAGATCACATAAAACAACTCTTCCCGCGGTACAATAATTATGGATATTGGAGGGGGAGGGGGGGGGGGGGGGAGGAACAGACGCGCATTTTATAACCAAACCCTGGGAGGTGAAACACAGCCCTGAAGATTTAACACAACATCATCAACAACGTCATAGAGCAAAATTTAATTCAACAACTTTTCCGGTACAATAACTATGGATATAGTGTGTGTGTGTGTGTGTGTCTGTGTGTCTGTGTGTCTATCTATCTGTGTGTGTGTCTGTCTGTCTGTCTGCCTGACTGTGTCTCTGTGTGTCTGTCTATCTCTGTGTATGTGTGTAAGTGGTGTGTGTGTGTGTGTGTGTGTGTGTGTGTGTGTGTGTGTCTGTGTCTGTGTCTGTGTGTGTGTCTGTGTGTCCCCGTGTATATGTCTGAATGTTCTTTCAGTATTCTTGTTCTCTCTGTCAATTTTGGTTTCTTTGACTGGCTGGAAAACAAAGTCTAAAAAACAAAAAATATATATCATAACGCATGTAACAAAACATAGAGGCCTGTCAGTAGATATTACACGACATAACAACGTCATAGATCACATAAAACAACTCTTCCCGCGGTACAATAATTATGGATATTGGGGACAGGGGGGAAAAAGGAAGAAGGAACAGACGCGCATTTTATAACCAAACCCTGGGAGGTGAAACACAGCCCTGAAGATTTAACACAACATCATGAACAACGTCAAAGAGCTAAATTTAATGCAACAACTTTTCCGGGTACAATAACTATGGATATAGTGTGTGTGTGTGTGTGTGTGTGTGTGTGTGTGTGTGTGTGTGTGTGTGTGTCTGTGTGTCTGTGTGTCTATCTATCTGTGTGTGTGTGTCTGTCTGTCTGACTGTCTGTGTCTGTCTGTGTCTCTGTGTGTCTGTCTATCTCTGTGTATGTGTGTAAGTGGTGTGTGTGTGTGTGTGTGTGTGTGTGTGTGTGTCTGTGTCTGTGTGTGTGTCTGTGTGTCCCCGTGTATATGTCTGAATGTTCTTTCAGTATTCTTGTTCTCTCTGTCAATTTTGGTTTCTTTGACTGGCTGGAAAACAAAGTCTAAAAAAACAAAAAATATATATCATAACGCATGTAACAAAACATAGAGGCCTGTCAGTAGATATTACACGACATAACAACGTCATAGATCACATAAAACAACTCTTCCCGCGGTACAATAATTATGGATATTGGGGACAGGGGGGAAAAAGGAAGAAGGAACAGACGCGCATTTTATAACCAAACCCTGGGAGGTGAAACACAGCCCTGAAGATTTAACACAACATCATGAACAACGTCATAGAGCTAAATTTAATGCAACAACTTTTCCGGTACAATAACTATGGATATAGCGGACGACAGAATAGAGGAAGAAGAAAAAGCCCGCATTCATTAAATGCTGAAACCCCGGGAGGTGAAACAAACAAACAAACAAACAACAACAAACAAACAACAACAACAACAACAACAACAACAAAAAAAAAATATATATATATATATATTAATATATAAATCTATAAAAATAACTAACTAAATAAATAAATAAATAAATAAATAAAAATTGAATAACAAAAACTCAGTGGGCGTCCGTCGTCATAGTAACGGTCCCTGCGTCAGCAAGGGAGATAAGTGTTGACAACCTTCCAATAGGCTTCGCGTGTGTCCGTCCTTTGAAGTCATGCGATAATTATCATCGCAGTTGTCGTTGATGTGGATGTGTGTTGTTGCTGTTGTTGTTGTTGTTGTTTGTTGTTTGTTTGTTTTTTAGGGGTGAGCGGGGGGAGGGGATCGCAGGACGGGAGGGAGGGGGGGGATGTATGAAAAGGGGCATTGTTAACCACTGGACTGGGGCCGGAAAGGCATTATTTTAAAACCAGTCAACGCGCACGCGCACGCGCGACCAAGCGATCAAGTTGGTAACTTTGGCTTCCGACGTTTCCTGCGTGATTTCCTTGCCTTCAACCCTTCATCCCCACACCCCACCCCTACCCCTCACCGTTAGTCTCCCTCTCCACTACCACTGACCCCCAAACCCCTACTGTCCCTCTCCACTACCACTGACCCCCAAACCCCTACTGTCCCTCTCCACTACCACTGACCCCCAAACCCCTACTGTCCCTCTCCACTACCACTGACCCCCAAACCCCTACTCTTCCTCTCCACTACCACTGACCCCCAAACCCCTACTCTCCCTCTCCACTACCACTGACCCCCAAACCCCTACTGTCCCTCTCCACTACCACTGACCCCCAAACCCCTACTGTCCCTCTCCACTACCACTGACCCCCAAGCCCCTACTCTCCCTCTCCACTACCACTGACCCCCAAACCCCTACTGTCCCTCTTCACAACCACTGACCCCCAAACCCCTACTGTCCCTCTCCACTACCACTGACCCCCAAACCCCTACTGTCCCTCTCCACTACCACTGATCCCCAAACCCCTACTCTCCCTCTCCACTACCACTGACCCCCAAACCCCTACTGTCCCTCTCCACTACCACTGACCCCCCAAACCCCTACTCTCCCTCTCCACTACCACTGACCCCCAAGCCCCTACTGTCCCTCTCCACTACCACTGACCCCCAAACCCCTACTCTCCCTCTCCACTACCACTGACCCCAAAACCCCTACTGTCCCTCTCCACTACCACTGACCCCCAAACCCCTACTGTCCCTCTCCACTACCACTGACCCCCAAACCCCTACTGTCCCTCTCCACTACCACTGACCCCCTCTTCTTCTTCTTCTTCTTTGCGTTCGACAGCTACGCAGTCAGGGTCGAAGTCCGAGGAATGCCACAAACTCGGACGTCCGGTGAAGATCGGCTGCCGTCCCCCAGAGCTTGGTGTTGAGGTCAGCACCCCCAGGCCAGGACTGCTGCCGCATCTTCTCATACAGGGGGCAGTCTTGGAGAATATGGGATGGGGTCTGGTCAGCCTGGCCGCAATCACATAGGGATGTGGCTGCCACTCCAATCCTCTTCAGGTGTGCTCGGAGGCCGCAGTGTCCTGTGCGAAGGCGGTAGATGGTAGTCTGGTGTCTTCTCTCCAGTGTCCTGATGGGATCTTGGTGTGCCTGGTAGCCTCCGTTCAGGGTGACCCAGCCTCTTCGGAATCTGCTGCGGAGGAGAGTTTTTGTTTCCTCATATGTGGCAGGAATAGTTACTGACCCCCAAACCCCTACTCTCCCTCTCCACTACCACTGACCCCCAAGCCCCTACTCTCCCTCTCCACTACCACTGACCCCCAAACCCCTACTCTCCCTCTCCACTACCACTGACCCCCAAACCCCTACTCTCCCTCTCCACTACCACTGACCCCCAAACCCCTACTCTCCCTCTCCACTACCACTGACCCCCAAACCCCTACTCTCCCTCTCCACTACCACTGACCCCCAAACCCCTACTCTCCCTCTCCACTACCACTGACCCCCAAACCCCTACTGTCCCTCTCCACTACCACTGACCCCCTCTTCTTCTTCTTCTTCTTTGCGTTCGACAGCTACGCAGTCAGGGTCGAAGTCCGAGGGATGCCACAAATTCGGACGTCCGGTGAAGATCGGCTGCCGTCCCCCAGAGCCTGGTGTTCAGGTCAGCACCCCCAGGCCAGGACTGCTGCCGCATCTTCTCATACAGGGGGCAGTCTTGGAGAATATGGGATGGGGTCTGGTCAGCCTGGCCGCAATCACATACGGATGTGGCTGCCACTCCAATCCTCTTCAGGTGTGCTCGGAGGCCGCAGTGTCCTGTGCGAAGGCGGTAGATGGTAGTCTGGTGTCTTCTCTCCAGTGTCCTGATGGGATCTTGGTGTGCCTGGTAGCCTCCGTTCAGGGTGACCCAGCCTCTTCGGAATCTGCTGCGGAGGAGAGTTTTTGTTTCCTCATATGTGGCAGGAATAGTTACTGACCCCCAAACCCCTACTGTCCCTCTCCACTACCACTGACCCCCAAACCCCTACTGTCCCTCTCCACTACCACTGACCCCCAAACCCCTACTGTCCCTCTCCACTACCACTGACCCCCAAACCCCTACTGTCCCTCTCCACTACCACTGACCCCCAAACCCCTACTGTCCCTCTCCACTACCACTGACCCCCAAACCCCTACTCTCCCTCTCCACTACCACCTGTTACCACCAACACCCACCTCGGCCACCACCGCTTAATGTCATGTTGGCTCACCTGGTGCGGACAAAATCATGAATAATTTTGGACAAGAACCGGAATCTTCGATAGTCACGATCAATGTTACAGAAGTTATGAAATAAATGAAATTGGGTTGGTGAAACATTTAAGAATGGATAATGACATCTCCGGACAGGATGGATTCCATCAAAAAGATAATAAACAACAGCTTGACAAAAATAATAATGTAATAATAATAAGTATTCCAGGTCGTCCAGTGTGTGTGTGTGTGTGTGTGTGTGTGTGTGTGTGTGTGTGTGTGCGTGCGTGCAGTGTGTGTGTGTGTGCGCGCGCGTGTGTGCAATGTGTGTGTGTGTGCGCGTGCGTGTGGAGGAAGGGTTGTGTTGTGTGTGTGTGTGTCTATGTGTGTGTGTATGTTGTGTGTATGCGGGGGCGTGGGGGGGCGGGGATATGTGTGGGTAATGTGTGTTTGCGTGCGTGCGCGTGTGTGTTGGTGTGTGTGTGTGTGTGTTGTGGAGTGAATCACCTACTGTCATATTGGAGTCAAAACCTTCTGGCGAGAACGTTCCTCTGATATTAAACATTTTCCAACTGTAACTGACAATTCCCGCATCTTGCGCAGCTAGCACACACACGCGTCGAAAATCAGTTTTACACAATACAACAGTTCTTCCATTGTCAAGGAAAAAGCACGTCTTCTGCATAAGTTAACGGCCGACTTGTGTTGCCAGGCAACTGACGTATTTCTTCATTGTGGAACAGTTACTTACTCTGCCGGGCAACTCATATGTTTTCCGGCTACGCAGTGTAACAATTACACGTACTGACGAACAACCCAAGAGTTCTTCCAAGTGTAACGATTACATGTGTTGCCCGAAAAGACACACTTTGAGAATTATCTAACTGATAAAATCGATCCTGCTCAAAAACAAGCTCTTTGTCAACTCAGAATATTATTTAGATATCGAACGAGGAAGATATGCAAACATTCCCAGACTGAAGAGAGGTTATGTGATATATGTGAAGTTGTTGAAGATGAATTACATTTCTTAGATACGTGTATCTTATTTCACAATTTGCGAAACCATGTAATCACAACTATACAGCAGTATGATCATCAATCAAATGTGAACACTGGAAAAATACAAAACAATATCCTGAAACCAAGTGATTTATTCAACTACGATGACTGTCAAAAAAACACTCGCCAACTATGTATTTCATTGCATGCGCATTAGATGACCGTTTATTTCTTTGTTCCGTTTGTTATTTGTTGTGTCTATTAAACTTCCGGGATTTTACGAAGTCAAGTCAAGTCAAGTCATTTCCTCCACAGGGTAACATGTACATATGTTGCCAGGTCAGTCATGTGGAGTGATGGCCTAGAGGTAACGCGTCCGCCTAGGAAGCGAGAGAATCTGAGCGCGCTGGTTCGAATCACGGCTCAGCCGCCGATATTTTCTCCCCCTCCACTAAACCTTGAGTGGTGGTCTGGACGCTAGTCATTCGGATGAGACGATAAACCGAGGCCCCGTGTGCAGCATGCACTTGGCGCACGTAAAAGAACCCACGACAACAAAAGGGTTGTTCCTGGCAAAATTCTGAAGAAAAATCCACTTTGATAAGAAAAACAAATAAAAAAAATAAAAAATCTGAATGACTAGCGTCCAGACCACCACTCAAGGTCTAGTGGAGGGGGGGGGGGGGAGTAAATATCGGCGGTTGAGCCGTGATTCGAACCAGCGCGCTTAGATTCTCTCGCTTCCTAGGCGGACGCGTTACCTCTAGTAGGCCATCACTCCACATGTTGCCCCAACAACACACGTGTTCTTCAAAGTGTAGCAGTTACGTAGCAATTACTTACGTAGCAATTACTCACGTTTTCTGCGTAGTGTAACAAAAACCTGCGTTGCCCGGACAGACAGACAGACAGAGATATAGATACACACTGACACACACACACGCACACACACACACACACA
>NC_134906.1:11701275-11716275 GCF_041734735.1 Babylonia areolata | reverse complement strand
GGTTAAAGCGTTGGACTGTCAATCTGAGGGTCCCGGGTTCGAATCACGGTGACGGCGCCTGGTGGGTAAAGGGTGGAGACTTTTACGATCTCCCAGGTCAGTATATGTGCAGACCTGCTAGTGCCTGAACCCCCTTCGTGTGTATATGCAAGCAGAAGATCAAATACGCACGTTAAAGATCCCGTAATCCATGTCAGCGTTCGGTGGGTTATGGAAACAAGAACATACCCAGCATGCACACCCCCGAAAACGGAGTATGGCTGCCTACATGGCGGGGTAAAAACGGTCATACACATAAAAGCCCACTCGTGTGCATACGAGTGAACGTGGGAGTTGCAGCCCACGAACGCAGAAGAAGAAGAAGAAGAATTTCCTCTTGTCAAACTTGGGAGAAAGGACGCAAGAGGCGGGATTGGAACCCACCGCACCCTAACGGACTCTCTGTATTGGCAGCTGAGCGTCTTAACCATTCCGCCACCTTCCTCCTCCACCTTCAAACGAGGCGCAACAGCCGAGTGGTTAAGCGTTGGACTTTCAATCTGATGGTCCCGGGTTCGAATCACGGTAACGGCGCCTGGTGGGTAAAGGGTGCAGGGTTTTTTTTCCGATCTCCCAGGTCAACATATTATGTGCAGACCTGCTAGTGCCTGAACCCCCTTCGTGTGTATACGCACGCAGATAAAAAAAATACGCACGTTTAAGATCCTGTAACCCTTGCCAGTGTTCGGGTGGTTATGGAGACCACGAAAATACCCAGCATGCATGAACCACGACAGAGTCATCAGCAAGTCGATGTTGGTCGTGTAACGGACAGAAGAAGAAGAAGGTACAACATCTGTATGACGCCGTGCCTTCATTAGCTGGGTTCGGCTGATTGTGATTGGACTGTCCACGTTGGAAAAAGGATAATAATAATAATAGGCTGATTGTGATTGGACTGTCCACGTTGGAAAAAGGATAATAATAAAAATAATTATAATAATGGATAATTATATATCGCACTATCCAGAAATAAGCTCTAGGTGCTTTACAAAAACGCTTTTGTTCACATAAAACATCATATCTATGTTACATACACACACCAAAATGTGACTACACACACACACACACACACACACACACACACACGCTGCATACATACATTTTAACATACATGTGTATCCTAACAGCTACCCTAACACATACGCACACATAGGCAGGCACAAACTTACATAAACACACGCACACGCACACACAATACACAGTCATATACATGCATGTAGTCATGTACACATACATATATATATATACACACATAGTCAAGCACAGCTAACGCAAAGGAAGTGGACCTGCCACAATTGAACTTATTGCTGAGGGAACAGGTGAGTTTTGAGACGAGATTTAAAAGACGCGAAGATGTCGGTGCGGCGATGACAACAAGGAGAAGGGGTGGAATAGGGGTGGGGGGGGGGGCGGGGGGTGTTAGGTTGGGGGACGTGTGGGGGTGAGGGGGTGGAGGGGGAGGGGGGGTGGCTTCGTTAGTGGTTGGATATTTTTCTTACTGCTTCTGATTGGGAGTCGGGGTGGGGTGTTGGTGTGTGTGTGTGTGTGTGTGTGTGTGTGTGTGTCAGTGTGTGTGTGTGTCAGTGTGTGTGTGAGTGTGTGTGTGTGTGTGTGTGGGGGGGGGGGTGGTCCTTCTCTCTCTCTCTCTCTCTCTCTCTCTCTCTCTACGTTTCTTTCTGTATGTATCTGTGGTCTGTCTCTGAATTTCTCTTTACAGCACAGTAAATTGTTTATCAACGTCTCCATGGTTCTTACATGTGAAAAGCCTATCAACATCCTGACTTTTTCCCTTTTTGTTTACTTATTTTGTGCCCCCCATCCACACACCCCTTTTTTCCCCTCTCGGCTGAGTGATAAAGAAAAAAAAAAGGTATTGTTTGTTTATCTCCATTACCCTCAGAAAATGAAATTCATTCGTTCATTTAATTTTTATCTCAAACTCGTCTGTTCTTTCCTTACCAGATTCTTCGAACTTCCTCTCGAGATAAAAAAAAAAAATATTTTGAGTTCTGAGTTCTCTCTCTCTCTCTCTCTCGGTCCATTCTCTCCCTCTCTCATTTGCTTACCCCTCCCCCCCCCCTCTCTCTATCTCTCTGTTCAGTCTGTCTTCACTCGCTCAATGACACTAGAATTCCCATGAGAAAGTATAGTGTCTATGACTCGCTTCACTGGTTTGCTCCCTACCAATCCCTTTTATCTTTCTCTCTTTGTCCATCCTCCCCCCCCCCCACCCCACCCTCCACCCCCTAATTGCGCTCTCTCTCTTTCTCCCTCCCGATTCATTCTTTCTTCCTTCATTCCTTCCTCACTTCCACCTAGTTCCCCGCCCTCGATCTTTTTTGTATCTTTCCTTTCCCTATGTTTTCTTTCTTTCTTTTTTTCTTTCCATTTCCCCTTTCTTCCCTCGCTGCCCTTATACTCTCTTTCCATCATTCCCCCCCCCCCACCCCCCACCCCCTCTTGTTTCTCACGCACCACCTCCTCCCCCCCACTCCCTTTCTCTTTTTCTCAGCTCCCTCAGCTTTCGTATCTCCACCCCTCCGTCCTTTTCTGATTAACCCTTTCACCGCCATGGTCGCATTATAAAAAAAAAAAAAAAAAAATTTTTAAAGGTTTTGGGCACGATTCTGCTTTCTGAAAAAAAAAAACCCACAAAAAAAACCCACACATAAAAAAAAAACAAAAAAAAACCCGAGACGGTAGAATATTTCACACCCGTTAAAAAGTCGAGCGGTCATCAGTTCTGCTGGTCATTGTCCCCATTTCTCTCGTTCGTTATACTGCAGATGACCACAACTCTCTCTCAGTGAGCCATTCCGTCCGCTTCACTCGACTCCCGTCACGCTCACGCTGACCGCCGCGTGACTGTGACACTAATTTTAACTCTGCAGAACGTGCAGGCAGGCTATTTTCAGAAGTTGGTCGCGTGCACTGACACGTGGCTGCTGCTGGGGGTGGTGGTGGTGGTGGTCAGTGCAATGTCCGAAGGTTTTCACCATCGAGCTCAACAGTAAGCCCAGTGGCTTTTCATCTGCGGCGATTTTTTTTTTTCTTTTTTTCTTTTCTTTTTTTCCCCTATTTTTTTTTTCCTCTTTCTCTCTCTCTGCTTGCCATGGTTGTGACATTTGTGCTGGTGGTGGCGAAAATGATGGGTTCGTTGGTGATGTTATAGTATCTAATAAAGGCAAAAGGTGTGAAGCAGACTTTATAAAGAAATATACATAATTACATACACGCATCTGTGTTTACACGAGCTGTAGTTATTACCGTGAGTTCTATGATGGTGTATGTATGTGTGTGTGTGTGTGTGTGTGTGTGTAGATGAGATATGAGTGTGTATGTATGTCTGTACTGTGGGAGCAACATAATATTGTAACGTGCGGGTGTGCACAAATAAATTTGTATATATGTGTGTGGGAGGGGGGGGGTATGGGCGTACGTGTGTGCTTGAATAAGTGCGCGCGCGCGCGTGTGTGTGTGTGTGTGTGTCGGGGCCCGAATACGTTTATGTGTATTTGTTTGTGCTTTCATATGTGAAACTGCATGTTTGTTGCATATCTGTTATGCGCGCGCGTGTGTGTATGTGTGAAAGTTGTGTCTGTATTTTTTACATTTATTTGCTCATCTATCATCATTACTGCCTTTTTATTTATTTATTTATTTTTCTTCTCAAGGCCTGACTAAGCGTGTTGGGTTACGCTGCTGGTCAGGCATCTGCTTGGCAGATGTGGTGTAGCGTATATGGGTTTGTCCGAACGCAGTGACGCCTCCGTGAGCTACTGATACTGATACTATGATGGGGAGAGCAAATTTATCACATGTTGCCAAACCCATCCATGGCCATTTTGAATTCTCTCTGTGAATACGTTCTAGAATCAAACGGTTCTTGGAATCTGTCAGCACATGCAATAAAACAAGAACATAAATCCTAAAATGTGTGTGTGTGTGTGTGAGTGTGACAGACATATTGAGACAGAGAAGAGATTAGTTTAAACTTATCAACAGATTTTCCTTTTGATAAAAAGGAGAAAATAATAACATTAACAGCACTTCAGCATCACTGGTTTAAAAATATACCAGACTGCTGTTGTTCTTCTCTTATTCATTCACTGAATTTTGTTAACACGGCAAACAAACTTTTCACACGAGCAGAAACGGTTCCAACTGTGTTTTTATTACAGAAATGATCACCAACACAATACTATACACTGCCACAAAACACGAATCACCAGAGATTGACACAGGTCACATGACCCGTTTACCAAGTCAACAGCCAATAATAACAAAAACTGTGATAACAAACAATAAATAACACCGAGTCAACGTTGTCAACATCTATTTTCTGTAATGATAAATAACAAAATCTAAAGGAACATCTTCAACATACGTTTCGTTTGGAAACCACCACGTTCAACTTTGTCATCATACTCTTCGCCTTTGTAACAACAGTTCATAAATATTCATTTCATCTTTACATAATTTTGTACAAGGATAATTATATACATTCATGTTATGTAAGGGTACACATATTGTCACACAAGCCAGCAAGTGAATGACGTTGTCATAGTATATGCAATAAAACGATGCAATAAGACTAATAAAACAGCCGTTCGCTGAAAAGTCTTTTACAGAAAGAAATATAGTGTTTACTTTCGGTAAATATCACTCATCATCATTATTTACTTCTTTAAAGTTCTACACTCTGGATGAAGACTATGTCATGTTTGTTTTCTTTTTCCTCACTGAATTCTCCCATATGTTTGTGGTTTTATGTGGGGGGGGGGGGGGGGGGGGGGGGGGGGGGGGATCGTATCTACCCGTTATTCCTCCCACTTTTCAAATCTACTATGGCGCCAAAATCAGGACTAAAAACATAACTATTTCTAACCCTTGGAAGGGAGGAAGGTGGCAGAATGGTTAAGACGCTCAGCTGCCAATACAGAGAGTCCGTGAGGGTGTGGGTTCGAATCCCGCTCTCGCCCTTTCTCCTAAGTTTGACTGGAAAATCAAACTGAGCGTCTAGTCTTTCGGATGAGACGATAAACCGAGGTCCCGTGTGCAGCACGCACTTGGCGCACTGAAAAAGAACCCATGGCAACGAGAGTGTTGTCCTCTGGCGAAATTACGTAAAATGAAATCCACTTTCATAGGTACACAAATATGTAAGCTTGCACTCAAGGCCTGACTAAGCGCGTTGGGTTATGCTGCTGGTCAGGCATCTGCTCAACAGATGTGGTGTAGCGTGTATGGATTTGTCCGAACGCAGTGACGCCTCCTTGAGAAAGTGAAACTGAAACTGAAGATTTAAGAAGAAGAAAAAAAACGGTACTGAAATATAGTGACTACAAACACACAGGCTACAACTACTGACACCAATAGCTACATGAGCAAACCAAACTATCCATGATTTCTTTATCTCTCCCTCCGTTTCTTGTGATTCTGAACATGACAGATGAATGGCTGACTCATTCATTATATTCTGCCCTTGATCGCGCTCCCCTGTGATTATATTATCAAATTATCAACAACAAAAAATAATGCATCAAATTATTTTCTACTCATTCGTTTCCCTAGTATCCCATTCTATAAATATAATAAATCGCTATTGCACCAACACAGGGCCACATCCCTCTCTCTTTAATGTGTGGGAGTATAAGCTGTGTAATATAACCATTTAAATCTTTAGATACCCACTGACGGTTATCTCAGATCTACAAACAATGTGTATGTATATGTACATAATATGGAATGACATCTACCTGTAACATATTTAATTAGGGAAGTGTTAATTTTCATGCTGCATCTCTTGTGATATGTAAATTAAAATAGTTTAAAACAGTGATGTTCTGTGCAGATTTTTGCCTTCTAAAAAATTTCAATATCATGATTTACATTATGATACCGAACAACTTCTTTTGCATCTGCTAAAGATGGACTGTATACATTAATGTGCTTTTCTGTACAGTACTGGGTAACCCAGCAGTTTGTGTGCTTTAACACTGGTTGTTAACAGCAATACAGGTATGTCACACAAAAAAAAAACAGACAGAATATGTAATCAACAATACACACATACTTACAACAAAACCAACAATACTGAACCCTGCAGATCTGTTTAACCAATATTGCATGAAAACCAACGATGGGCCAACAGCAATGATAAAGAAATTACTTTCAAAAGGAACACTTCACTTCTGACGCTGACAATGAAAATGTGTACATGAAATGTAGCTTGTTATCCTCCGTCATTATCTACAGTCGTATCAGGAACGCAACGCTTTTGACTAGGGAAGGTCGCAGCATGCAACCGAAAGACATGGTTTGAAATCAGCTTCTACTCCTCGACTCCTGCACTTTTCCTTCATTGTTACGGTTTGTGGATGAATATACATGTGATAAATTCTGAGACATTGGTTAATATTTCTTCTTTTTTTTTCCACATGGGTAAACTGGGCTCACAAAACACACACTTACCTGAGAGAAGGCTTTCGAATATATGAACAAATTAACTCTGTTTTTAACAGTCAGCGAAAACTCTATTTTCTTAGGCAGTCCATGCTGCATTTTTTCATGATTCCCTATCTGGAACAACTGTGACAAATATGTATAGCTTCTTTAACATATATCTGCACCTGTGTGTGTGTGTGTGTGTGTGTTTGCGAAGACACTCTAAGATTTGCACATCATATGCAAAACCGGGGAAACAGAAAACCTTGCCGCCCTTAACCCACTAGACGTTGTAGGGATTTAAACAGGAAAACTCCCTGCCCTTAACCCACCAGACGTTGTAGGGATTTAAACAGGAAAACTCTCCGCCCTTAACTCACCAGATGTTGTAGGGATTTAAACAGGAAAACTCTCCGCCCTTAACCCACCAAACATTGTAGGGATTTAAACAGGAAAACTCTCCGCCCTTAACCCACCAGATGTTGTAGGGATTTAAACAGAAAAAACTCTCCGCCCTTAACCCACCAGACATTGTAGGGATTTAAACAGGAAAACTCTCCACCATTAACCCACCAGAAGCTGTAGGGATTTAAACAGGAAAAACTCTCCGCCCTTAACTCACCAGAAGCTGTAGGGATTTAAACAGGAAAACTCTCCGCCATTAACCCACCAGACGCAGGGATTTAAACAGGAAAACTCTCTGCCCTTAACCCACCAGACCTTGTAGGGATTTAAACAGGAAAACTCTCCGCCCTTAACCCACCAGAAGCTATAGGGATTTAAACAGGAAAACTCTCCGCCATTAACCCACCAGAAGTTGTAGGGATTTAAACAGGAAAAACTCTCCGCCCTTAACCCACCAGACGTAGTAGGGATTTAAACAGGAAAACTCTCCGCCCTTAACCCACCAAACATTGTAGGGATTTAAACAGGAAAACTCTCCGCCCTTAACCCACCAGAAGCTATAGGGATTTAAACAGGAAAACTCTCTGCCCTTAACCCACCAGAAGGTTGTAGGGATTTAAACAGGAAAACTCTCCGCCCTTAACCCACCAGAAAGTTGTAGGGATTTAAACAGGAAAACTCTCCGCCCTTAACCCACCAAACATTGTAGGGATTTAAACAGGAAAACTCTCCGCCCTTAACCCACCAAACATTGTAGGGATTTAAACAGGAAAACTCTCCGCCCTTAACCCACCAAACATTGTAGGGATTTAAACAGGAAAACTCTCCGCCCTTAACCCACCAGAAGCTGTAGGGATTTAAACAGGAAAACTCTCTGCCCTTAACCCACCAGACGTAGTAGGGATTTAAACAGGAAAACTCTCCGCCCTTAACTCACCAGTAACTGTAGGGCTTAAACCTCTCTGTCCTTAAACCAAACAAGCACTACTGGAATTGGAACCCACACCCAAAGGGAAAGAGGTGTGGTACACTACTCACAAGAGCAGCGGTGTGGTTCCCTCACTGTGTAGAATGGTGGTGGAACAGACAGGGGGGTGCCTACTGTTAAGTACCACCCACTCCAGAAGCCAGAGGTCCAAGAACCCTCTGCAACGGTCATTGTAGGAAGTTGAGTGGTTCGAAGTACATGTGGTTTTCATTGCTCTTTATGCAGAAGTGGCAGTGGTGGTTCTTTCTCCCCCCCCCCAATTCCTCCCTTGTCTCTCCCACACTCAGGAATTACTGTGCTGGTCTGCGATTGTCTTATTCCTCTTGGGTCAGAGATTCTTCTCATGTTTCAAGCAGTGTCGTGGCTAACCCCCGCAAAGCGCAAGTGCAAGCGCTTTCTCCCTGATCCATATGCAAGCGGAAGATCAATTACACAGAATACAGATGACACAGTCCTCTAGCTTGAGCAGACCTTATATACACAACCCCCCCCTGCCCCCCCCCCCCCATTCCCCCCCCTCCCCCCCGAAAAAAACAACAACTGTACTCTGGCTGCTTATTCAAACAACAGGACAAATGTGGTCCTATACATAAAAAGCCCTGTCAGAACAGAAAAAAATAACTGAACCAACAAACTGCAGCCCACGAAACTCTCGAAGAAAACGTCAGAGCAGCAGGCAGAGCAGAGAATTTTTCTAACCTTCTTTTCAGCAGATCTGTCACAGTGACCTAATGCTGGTGATGATGATTCCACGACCCAGCAAATAATGAAAGCTTTATCAAGGTTTCAAAACATGATGAAAACTATCAACATCAAAACATCAAGCATCTTTTTTTCTTTTTTCTTTTTTTTTAATTTTTTTAAATATATAAAACAATTAAATAAAAAGAATACATACAGAATAAGAATAACTATAAAGACAATAACAATCTATTACCAAAGATTTAAAAAGAAAAAACTCACTAAGTAAATTCAATGCCAATAACAGAAACCAAACAACTTCAATTCAATACCAAAAAAGGAAACCAAACCACCTGATAATAAGTTATCACCAAGGATTATAAACAAAAAAAAAGTACAACTAAATAAATTCAACACCAATAAAATCATTCATAAAGGTAACCAAACAACAGAATAATAGTTTACTATCAAGGATTTATGAAAACAAAACAAAGCAAAACCAACAAGTTCAAAGCTGTAAAAATAATACCAAGTAAATTTACACACTACACATACCATCTCAATACACTTGTATTCATATCAACAACCTCTGCAACACTGGTTTCCAGTGGGTAAACAAATCAATTACATAATATTTTTTACTTCTTTTTTATTTTCATTTTTCATAATTTACCCTTACTCTGTCCAGTCCTGTGTGTCTGATCTCCCATGAATATAGGGTTCACTAAAAGTTAAGGACCACCTGGGATCTTCCACAGCTTTTTCCTTGGGGCTATGTTAATATGATGCTCGGTGACGGCGCCTGGTGGGTAAAGGGTGGAGATTTTTCTGATCTCCCAGGTCAACATATGTGCAGACCTGCTTGTGCCTGAACCTCCTTCGTGTGTATACACGCGCAGAAGATCAAATACGCACGCTAAAGATCCTGTAATCCATGAAAGCGTTCAGTGGGTTATGGAAACAAGAACATACCAAGCATGCACACTTCCGAAAACAGAGTATGGCTGCCTACATGGTAGGGTAAATAAACAAAACGGTCATATGCGTAAAATGTTACATGTCTGTCTGAGCGTGTATGTGTGTGCATGCCTGAAATCTGATTGAACGACACAGGAAACGAATGATGAGCACCCAGTGGCAGCCATCAGTCAGCTCTACCCAGGTACGCAACCTGCTGTGCAAATGACCCTGTGTTTGTAAAGCGCTTACAGCTTGGTCTCCGACTGAGAATAGGCGCTATGTAAGTATCCATATCAAACAATGCTGAATTTTTGGCAAACAGCAGTGTATGAAGCTAATGTAAAGAGCACCACTCTTAACCAGAAGTACTTTCTTTCATGAGCATATTTAACCCTTTTACTGCCAAACTCGCATTTATGCATCAGCTACGTAGAGGACCCATGTCACTGAAGGGTGACCAGATCATGGGTCTGGTATCCATTAACCTACTGCTCTTTATGTTCGGTGGTAGGATAGGCCAGGTCTTCTGCACATCACAGGGGGGAATCCCCAACTATTCCTAGACACCATATTTTCTGTGTTTATAGCACAAGGGAATTTTGCACTCTAAATTGACTGGCGGTGAAAGGGTTAAATGTTTTACAATGAAAGACCACAGCTAGAGTTATAAACCACTAAATGACTGTTGTTGTTTTGTTTTGTTTTTTATAGCTGAAACATCAATTTTTCAAACACATTTTTCAAGATGTTAACGGTACAGGGAAAGGCCAATGGTAGACCAAATGTCCATTGAATGATCTAAAATAACCTCTTGTGCTTTTATCATCTTAGGAAAACATACCTGCTTTTAATTACGAAGTGGTCCTTAACCAATTCTACCCTGGGACTTTACAACCTCGGCAGGCTTCCAAGACACATTAGTCAATGGAAGAAAAACAAAATGTAGAAAACATATGTTTTTCCCTCCGAATTACATGTGGCACACATCTGGAAATACTGTAGAAAACAGTTCCCTTTCTTTGCAGTTTATGCGTACGTTGCCACGTGACAACCATTTTCATGCCAGAGTAATAATGCTCGGTGCCAGGGCCCAATGAGTTAATTTTTATTGGTTTTGTGTATATATATATATATATATGCCCTCAAGCCATCTTCCCCTGCTGCTGACTTTTATATTTTCCTTTAATCCCAACTTGCCAACCATCAAAATATTCATTCAACATTCCCCCCGCCCCACCCCCAAGAAGGCATGCTCTGCTTGGATGGAACTAGTGTGCTTGTAATTGTACAAATTGTATTTCGACGTACTGATTATCCATTAATATCATCTTTAAAAACAGCTGTCAAAATTGATCCTTCCCCTCCGATACCCCTGTTGTACAAATATTTTTTTCTTGTCTTTTTTTTTTGTTTGTTTTCTTTTGCTTTGCTTTGTTTCCTTTTGTTTCTTCTTCAACATGACGTGTGTGTGTGTGAGTGTGTGTGTGTGTGTGTGTGTGTGTGTGTGTGTGTGTGTGTGTGTGTGTGTGTGTGTGTGTGTGTGTGTGTGTGTGCATGTGCACGCTTTTGTGTGTGTGTGTGTGTGTGTCTGTGGAGTCTGTGGGTGGGGGTGGGGTACTTCAAACACAGGGATTCCAGAAATCATTTATTTACATTCAGGAATATTCGGCTACATGGCAGCTACAGGAAGGAAACTCCTAATACAGAGTGTCTGGAACTATTTATAACTATTCATAACTGCAAATAACATCCCCAGTGTGCCGAGGTCCCTGGGAGAGGTAATAACATTATGTTACGCTCGCAACACAAAGCTCTTTTTCTTTTCTTTTTCTTTTTTCTTTTTTTATTTTTTTTATTTTTTACATTAATACTATAATCTATAATATCCCTGAATAAGCTGTTCAGAAAAAAATATGTTTCAACCACACTTGAACATGAAAGAGTAAAAGTAAGATAAAAGCATGACAGTTGTACAATGTAACAATTCAATCTCTCCACAAGAAAAGCAGTCAGCATTACACATGAAGAGATCCACAGCAACAAGAATATTGAAACAATAAAAGTAACATGCAGTATCTTTTTATTTATATATATTAAAAAAAAGAAAAAGAAAAAAGAAAAAAAAAAGGTGTCAGAATATGAATAACCTGAGACAACTGACTTAACAACCTGAGGCGGGTTTCGCCCATGGTGGATTAGGCATAGATCTCAATATCCATGTGCCCTGACGTTCAACGCTCCTGTGGTGATGAGAACCGTGAGCTCTGCTCATGTGTTTCTTGTCATCAGTCACCTCTGATCAAATGAGGGTTCTGGTTTTGTCAGATAATTTCATTCATTTCAAACCCCCACCCCCAATGCAGATAACCCAAGATTCAGTCGCATAATTTCATTTCAACCTTGCCCACCCCAAACCCCCACCACACGCCCAGTCTGATAGCCAAAGGTTATAGGTTCAGCCACACATTTCATTTACCCCCCCACACCCCACACCAAATGCAGATTACCAAGGGTCCAAGGTTCAATCAAATAATTTCATTTCTTCTTCTTTCTTCTTCTTCTGCGTTCGTGGGCTGCAACTCCCATGTTCACTTGTATGCACACAAGTGGGCTTTTATGTGTATGACCGTTTTTACCCGGCCATATAGGCAGCCATACTCCGCTTTCGGGGGTGTGCATGCTGGGAATGTTCTTGTTTCCATAACCCACCGAACATATTTGATCTTCTGCTTGCATATACACACGAAGGGGGCTCAGACACTAGCAGGTCTGCATACATGTTGACCTTGAGAGACTGTAAAAATCTCCACCCTTTACCCACCAGGCGCCGTCACCGTGATTCGAACCCGGGACCCTCAGATTGAAAGTCCAACGCTTTAACCACTCGGCTATTGCGCCCGTCAATTTCATTTCAACCACTCTCCCCTTCTGCCTCCTCCCAGCTCACCCTCCCCACCCCCCTTCCCTCCCTACCCAGCCCATCCTATTTTCTTCTGGTCAGCCGATAACTATTTCACGACGGACAACTTTTTTTTCCCCTCACCAGCACCCCTCCTGAAGACCTGAGCAACGCATTGGGTTATGTTATGGTCAGGCATCTACACCTGTTTAAATTTTTTTTTTTTTTTTATAGCAGATGTGGTGTAGTGTTTACTGATCTGTCAGCATGCTCTGCCGCCTCCATTAAAACTGAAAACCTCTCCGCTTCCCCTGAGATAATAAAGTATCCTGTACCTGTACCTGATAAACCTAATCCCTCCTCTTTGTTTTTCTTTAACATTTGCAGGAAAAAAATTCCTCATACAACCTGTAATTCTCCAATAACTGAGGTAGCTGACCTTTTTTCTCTCCCTAAATTGTAACTGTAATCAAAAGAAGAAAAGAGAGAAAGTGAGAAAACAACAACTTGTCTGTGATGTTCTAAACTGGCAAACAATTTTCTAGCTGAATCATTTTTTCCAATTTTAAGTGTTATTAAAAACATATAATAATTCTAAAAAAGTAAAATAACATGGAAAAAAAAAGTTGTTCATTGTCTCAGAACAGGAAAAAGAAAGAAAAAACAACAAACAATTCCAGCATTTTAAACTGTGACAAAATCTTTGTAGAACCTTCCCTGAACAGGCCCTTTTGATATAATTTTCTCTCTCCTGCTTCAGTAAATATCAGCAAAATAAAACTTTTATCCATGTTCAAAGGCAGCAACTATCTCACACATGATAACTGTTTGGTTCTGAGAGACATGGTACCTATGTGGAAATCCTGAAATACACTAACAGATCTTTTACTTGCTCTGGTCACCAATCAGCACTCTCAAATTATCTACAACCATTTCATGACCACAACTACAGCACATATAGTTCCCATTAATCTCTTATAAAGTATAATAACAGTTCCCATATACCTTTAATAAAGTTGTATATACCAACCGGCAGTATGCTACAACAGCGCTTTTGATTTCTATTGATATCAACAGTCATTCTTCATTGGCTTCTCAAAATCTATTCTTTATTTTATCTGATTTTTTTCTCATTTTGCAGATTTCAATATCAATCAACAATCCTTCAAAGGCAGCATCAATGTAAGGTATTCAAAAAAAGTCATACTGACCCAATTAACATATTCATTTAAAATACAACATGAACATATCAATTCATTATAATATCAAGGAGGAAAAAAAAACATTCTAAGCAGTAAGGCCCTGGTATCACAGTCATCTCTAGCAAATGCATACACACTAACACACAGAATATATCTATATCAACACACACACACACACACACTTTTCTTCTTATCATGAATCAATAAAACATTCACCCACGCTTGTATTGTATTATAAAAAACAACAACAACAACAAACAAACAGTAATTAAAGTATCACTGAATACATTATATGTCGACAAGTAAATACTTCAGAAAAATCACAACAGGAGACAGACACACACAGAGAGAAGAAAGAAAAAAGGTCTGGATGGGAAAACAAAGGCCTGCAGTGCAGAACTATGAAGACATAAAGACACAAGTATACACATACAGGGGGGAAAAAGGACAAAATTTATCACTGCCCCCCCCCCTCCCCCCCGAAAAAGGATAACAATTTAAAAGGATTAAAAAAAAAAAAAAAAAATTAACTAAAACAATCAAAAGGAGTAAAATAAAAAAAAACACTAACACATGGAAAAGTACAAATCCATACTCCCAACAAAACACACACATTAAAAAAAAACAAAAAAAAACACAACTAACAATGAACACACATTGTTACTCACCTAGAACCTTTGCACCAAACACAACAACGTGTCCATGTGTTTGAATAATACTTTCCAAAACAGACAGAGGCTCCGTGATGGGGAGATGCCACAATCAAAATGACGTAACAAGTGGGGGGCAGAGGACTCGGACAAAAGTAGTACTTACTGTTGTAATACAAAACAACAACAACACTGAAGGCACCTTCCATGCAAAATCAGCTGCTCACATTAACAGATAAATGCATGGATACTTACGCTCCCCCCCCCCTCCCCCCCCCCCCAAAAAAAAAAAAACAACCCAGGATAAGTGATAAACCAACAATGCATGACCTAAAACCGAATCACATATCAAATTTCCTAAACAGAATGAGTAATAAATCGACCAAGCACGACTTGAAAACCATACCAAACCAAGTCTTTTACCACTTCTTTCTCTGTTATCAAACTGTGTGGTTGCTTGTGTTTGTGTTTGAACTTAAGAGGCTATGCTAGGAAGCAAGAGGACACAGGCATAATTTACGCACACATTGAACATATCATAACAATATTTTTAGGAGACAGCGAGTGTACGTCAGTGGAAAACACCTGAAGATATCCTTACTACCATAAAATCAAGCTATGGTCAACACTCTTTAAAAACAAACTGTATATGATTCTTCACACACAAAAAAACACACACGACAACTTGGGAACAACTTGAGATCACATTGCTATGAGTTAACCCGA
>NC_134906.1:11661275-11698775 GCF_041734735.1 Babylonia areolata | reverse complement strand
CGTGATGCGCTCCATCACGCCCCCTATCTCCTGCCGCAGCTGATCCATGCTGAACAGCTTGCCGAACGTCCGCTCCAGGTACTGCTGCATCCGCGTCATGTGCTGCTGGTACATCTCCGCAAACACCGCTGAGGAGGAGGAGGAGGAGGAAGCGCCGACGGGCATGGCAGAGTTGTTGCCATGCATGCGGCCACTAACAGGCCCATAGGCAGTCATGATGAGCAGCAGCAGCTCGTGCCACTTGGAGGTGAGGATGCGGGTCTGCTGCTGCAGGGGGATCTGGGCGTGGAAGGGCAGGTGGCGCATCCACTGCACCAGCTTGCGCACAATGTCGTCCCCGACCTGGCACAGGGCCTCCGCCACGCTGCGCTCCGTGCCTGTGAACTGCTCGATCTTGTAGTCTTCTGCGATGCACAGCAGCGACTCCTTGCGTGCCAGCTCCGACACAAGGGCCGAGTGCGAGGCGCCCGAGGAGGTCGCCGTGGAAGTCGCGGGAGAGGTCATGGGACTGGTGGCTGAGGAGGAGGAGGAGTACGGGGAGTACATGCCGGAGCCAGGGCTGTGCATGGCGGTGGGGGCAGCGGAGCTGTTGGAGTAGCTGCGCATCATCGGGGGGGAGGCTTCCTCCAGAGAGGCGCTGCCAAACAAACTGACATTGTCCACCTCTATGCCTGTGTCCGCCTCGCTGACTGCTGTCCGACCTGGAGGAGGGAGGGACGGTCAGGTTACCCATCCTGGGGCTGCTGTAGGTGGGGGTGAGGTGGGTGAAGGGGGACAGGTGGGGGTGCAGGGTCTGGGAGGAGGACTGGGCAGGATGGACCGCGGGGGAGTCAGTGGCAAAGTCAGGGAGAACATAGCCAGGAGAAGGGGCACAGCCCATGGAGGAGTCCATCTTCATGACCTGCTGAGCGATGCGCTGCTTCAGGGCTTTTTCCGCTGAGTCCCTCCTCTTGTGCTTCTTGTACTTCACCTGCAACGGGTAGCAATAGCCAAGTGGTTGAAGCGTTGGACTTTCAATCTGAGAGACCCGGGTTCGAATCTCGTTAACGGCATCTGGTGGGTAAAGGGTGGAGATTTTTCTAATCTCCCAGGTCAACATATGTGCAGACATGCTTGTGCTTGAATGCCCTTCATGGGTATACGCAAGCAAAAGATCAAATGCACACGTTAAAGATCCTGTAATCCATGTCAGCGTTCAGTGGGTTATGGAAACAAGAACATACCCACCAAGCACACCCCCGAAAACGGAGTATGGCTGCCTGCATGGCGGGGTTAAAATGGTCAAAGACATAAAAGCCCCCTCATGTACATACAAGTGAACGTGGGAGTTATGGCCCACAAACGAAAAAGTATTTCACCTGCAAGCGTGACATCTTCAGTGCCGCCGTTTTCCAGCCTGAGTGGAGTGATGGCCTAGAGGTAACGCGTCTGCCTAGGAAGCGAGAGAATCTGAGCGCGCTGGTTCGAATCACGCCTCAGCCGCCGATATTTTCTCCCCCTCCACTAGACCTTGAGTGGTGGTCTGGATGCTAGTCATTCGGATGAGACGATAAACCGAGGTCCCGTGTGCAGCATGCACTTAGCGCACGTAAAAGAACCCATGGCAACAAAAGGGTTGTTCCTGGCAAAATTCTGTAGAAAAATCCACTTTGATAGGAAAAACAAATAAAACAGCATGCAGGCAAAAAATACAACAAAAAAAAGAAAAAAAAAAAGGTGGCGCTATAGTGTATCGACGCGCTCTCCCTGGGGAGAGCAGCCGGAATTTCACACAGAGAAATCTGTTGTGATAAAAAGAAATACAAATACAAACTAAACGCATCCACAGCATTTGACAAGCTGAATCATGACAAACCATTCCCAGTACCTTCTTTAAGCCCATCAATACCAAGGCAAGGTGGGAGTTTCTTCATAATCTTTTGAAATAATCAACAAATAAAATCCAACAGTGTCTCTTATACAAAAACAAAATATTTGTTATTGTCAAATATTAAAAATTCAAAACATCATCCTTTTTCAATCTCATCTGGCTCTCAAAATTTAAAACATCATCCTTTTTCACTCTAACCTGGCTCTCAAAATTTAAAACATCATCCTTTTTCAATCTCACCTGGCTCTCAAAATTGAAAACATCATCCTTTTTCAATCTCACCTGGCTCTCAAAATTGAAAACATCATCCTTTTTCAATCTCACCTGGCTCTCAAAATTGAAAACATCATCCTTTTTCAATCTCACCTGGCTCTCAAAATTGAAAACATCATCCTTTTTCAATCTAACCTGGCTCTCAAAATTTAAAACATCATCCTTTTTCAATCTGACCTGGCTCTCAAAATTGAAAACATCATCCTTTTTCACTCTAACCTGGCTCTCAAAATTTAAAATATCATCCTTTTTCAATCTCACCTGGCTCTCAAAATTTAAAACATCATCCTTTTTCAATCTCACCTGGCTCTCAAAATTGAAAACATCATCCTTTTTCAATCTCACCTGGCTCTCAAAATTGAAAACATCATCCTTTTTCAATCTCACCTGGCTCTCAAAATTGAAAAAATCATCCTTTTTCAATCTCACCTGGCTCTCAAAATTTAAAACATCATCCTTTTTCAATATCACCTGGCTCTCAAAATTTAAAACATCATCCTTTTCAATCTAACCTGGCTCTCAAAATTGAAAACATCATCCTTTTTCAATCTCACCTGGCTCTCAAAATTGAAAACATCATCCTTTTTCAATCTCACCTGGCTCTCAAAATTGAAAACATCATCCTTTTTCAATCTCACCTGGCTCTCACAGCACAGGCTTTCTTAACACACACCCCCCCCCCCCCCCCCCCACCCCCACACACACACCCTCCAAAAAAACCCCAACCACAAACGAAACATTAAAAACTTTTTATCATTCGATATTCAAAAATCAAAAATAAGACACTTGATTGATCAATCAAACCCAGCTCTTAGTGGCTTTCTTCAATAAAACAACAAGAAAAACCCCTTTAATAGTTCCTCGGACCTTTTCTACTCGACACACATACCAGTTGATGCACACAATTCCCACTGACGACATTGTGACTCACCTTATACAGATTGTAGACGGCTCCAGAATTTCTCCCGCCAGGCATCCGGTCTTCACGCACCGCTGCAACATGATCATCACTGCGTTCCGTAATCATCGTTTCAACACGTGTCTCCATCACTGAACCCACTGCTTCACACAAGCAAGTGCCTACATGCACAAAAACATACTCTTGAAGATGTGTAGTAAAGCTGTTTTTAAACGCATGCTCGAACACAATATACACATATATTTGTGTCCTCTTGCTTGCGGTCCACTATGCATCTGTCAAATAGTGGAAAAAATTCTTTCTCCATGTATATATGTATGCATGTGTGTGTTTGCATGCTCTTGCCCCTTCTAACGCTATCTTTACATGCTGAGGAGTTCTGTTTTAAAAATGCTGTACATCTATTTGTTAACAATACTTCATTGTTATTCCTCGTTATAACTCTATCACTGTTCTTGTCATAACCATGATCACTGATAGAAATGAAATAACTCCTTACAATGTCCACTACACTTCTCATCACCTGTCAGCACCATTTGTGTGAATCAGGTTTCTTCTCATGTGAAAACCAACAAGAGACATTTCTCTTCGCTTAGATTATGATAATGATGATGATGATTGCTGAAGCTTAAGTTTCATCAGTATTACTAACTTTTACCCGGTGATGATGATGATGATGATGATGACAGTAATGATATTAACAATATATAATATAGCACTGAATTTTGTGGAGAGACAAACCAAAGCACTTTCACACCAGTCACTCACACGCACTGATGACTAAAAGCAAGGACTCGTCAATCTTACCGGCAAGAACCATGCCCATCTGCAGGCACTTTTTGAAGCGGCAGTACTGGCAACGATTCCGCTGAATCTTGTTGATCTCACAGTCTCCGTCTGCCACACATGTATACACTCGCTTGTTCTGCACTGTGCGCTTGAAGAAGCCTTTGCACCTGTGAGAACAGTCAGTATGGCTCGTGTACATCTCAAGCAGATTCCAAGGAATACTTCTGATTTTGCAATGGTATGCTGTCAGCTTTAAATGTTCACTTCCATCGAGCAAACAAAAGTTCACAAACTAGAAAGAAATGGCAAACACAATTTCAAATAATTGTTTTTTTTACCTCAAGATACTATCAATGTTATAACTGTGTAACTGGAATATATCTTGTGTTCAACATAACATGTTCACATATCACAGATATTCAACTCTATAACATACAAAACATTTTCTCTTTAGATGAAACAAAACAACAGCAAAAAAGATCAGAAAAAATACTACAAATTCTTGGATACGCCACTGAGAGGAGAACTCAATCCAAATCATATTACTGAACTGTCCAGTTATGATCAGTTTAGCCTGACTTAGTTACCGTTTTGTCTAGAAAAGGTCTTGTTCTGATGCACATGAACATATATACTTTCATGACTGATATCTCTCAAAGCCAAAAGACATTAAAGAACACAAACACACCTGTCCAAACAAGTCACAACCCAGGAACCCCCCACCCCACCCAAACAAACATAAAAGACACACACTGACCCTTCACACGTGATGATGCCGTAGTGCAGCCCCGTGGCTTTGTCACTGCAGATGGCGCACACCATCGTCTCCTCCCCGTCTGAGTCCTCACGCGCCGCCTCCGCGCATCCTGACGATGATGACAGGTGACCTTTGTTGTGTGGATTCTCCACCAGGTGGCCAGTGTAGACAAACTTCCCGTTGGTGTAGTGCGTGATGAACTCCTGATCCTTCTCCAGGCGGCTGTCTTCTGGCGCCGGCTCCTTGAACTTGGGGGAGGAGGCAGGGGGGGAGGAGGGCAGCTGTGGTTTCTTGTCGGCGTCGGGTTTGATGGCTTGGTGGGTGGTGGCCACAGCTGAGGCAGCTGTGTTGGTGGTAGTGGTGGGGAAGGCCAGGACGGGCCCGGCGGGCGTGGAGATGCTCTCTGCACTGGTGAAGAGGTAGCCGGAGGGGGGTGCGGCGATGAACATGGGGGCGGGCATGTTGTGCAGGGAGGCAGGGAGCCCCATCATGGGGATGAACTTCAGCCCATTGGTGGCCATGCCTGCCATGGAGGGGAACCCTGCTGACACCGGCATCAAGTAGCCCTGCATGTACGTCATGGCAGTGCTGCTGCTGCTCACCGGGATGGAAACGGCAGTGGCGCCCCCCCCGCTGCTGGGCTTTCCGTCCAAGCCGTTAGGGGGGGACCATCGCGTCTCCTCCCCGTCCTCCTTGAGTTGGAACGGCTCAGGCGCCTTGCTGTCACTGTCTGTGCGCTTCTTCTTTAGCGGAGCCTCCTCCCCAGTGGCGCTGGCCCCGCATTCTGAGCTGCGGTCGGAAACGTAAGCGCTGTCTCCACTGATGTCACTCTGAATGTCACTCTCGCACCCTTCCAGGTAAATGGAGCGGGCTGACTCCGAGTCCGTCAACAAGTCACGCACTCTCTTGCGCTTCAGTTTGAGGTCCTGGAAAAGGCTGACGGTCTGCTGTTCCATGATGGGCGAGTCAGTGGGGCTGCGGGGGTCGTCCAGCGTCACGCAATGCGCCATGAATGTTGTCAGCTGAAACAGACTGATCTAGATAACAGCAATTTGCCTGATGTGGTCGCTAAACGGATCTATTGATTATTGCATGCATGAATGTGGTAAGCTGAAAACACAGATTCTATATATTGCATGTGCATGAATGTGGTAAGCTGAAACACACAACTGATCCTGATATATCATGCAATGTGCCATGAATGTGGTAAGCTGAAACACACAACTGATCCTGATATATCATGCAATGTGCCATGAATGTGGTAAGCTGAAACACACAACTGATCCTGATATATCATGCAATGTGCCTTGAATGTGGTCAGCTGAAACACAGAATTAATCCGAATATATCATGCAATGTGCCATGAATGTGGTCAACTAAAACACAGAACTGATCCCGAAATATTGTGCAATGCGCCATGAATGTGATCAACCAAAACACAGAATTGATCCCGATATATCTTGCAATGCACCATGAATGTGATCAACTAAAACACATAATTGATCCTGATATATCCTGCAATGCGCCATGAATGTGATCAACTAAAACACAGAACTTATTCTGATATATCGTGCAATGTGCCATGAATGTGGTCACCTGAAACACCAGCGTAATATATCACCAAGCAATGCAACATGTATGCATCCAGCTATATCACAGAAGTGTGTTCATCTGAAACACAGATCTAATAATCCTAATATATCAGGCAATGTGACATGAACGAGGTCAACTGAAAAACAGAACTACGATCTTAATATATCAGGAAATGTATGTGCTCAACTGAAACATAGAACTGATCATCATAATACATCATCCAAATGCACCACACAGGTTGTCAGCTGAAACAGAATTGATCATCCCGATATCGGGCAAGGCAACATGAATGAAGTCAGCTGAAGCACACAATAATATAATAGTGCCCCTCAAACCATGTGGTCCTCTATTAACAGACAGTAAACCACCTATGTGAACGACTGAACTATGCAACTAATACTGTGTTCCAGCACCAGGACGCCAGCCACGTGTACGAGTAACTGAAAACACATGACGACATTGTCTCCACACATGAAACAATCACCATGCATGTGATCAACTGATTAATGATACTGTCTCAATACCAACTATTCAGCATGTATGTGGCGAACTGAGACAAAGAATACAGAATGTCTTCATGACAGCCAAAGAATGAGTTTGCAACCAGATGGAAAATATCATCCCCATATCAGGAAATGAGGCGTGGGTTACGCTTTACAGAGTATCAAGTCCCTTTCCTTCCTATGGTCGCAACTCAAAGAGAGCAGAATGGCCTTCTACCCAGCAAATGATTTGGGAAGAAAACAACAGGAAAACTGACATTTTGTTGTGATATATAATCATAAGCCAGCCATGGGTGATTCAAATAACTTTCCAGAAACATTTGCAGAAAGAAACACAAGAGAAAAAAAAATCTTCTTTCCAAATGAAGAAAGCTGAAATTGTTTGCCAGACAAAACCATTTGTATTGTCTGCCTTAAGTTTCAAAGCCAGTTTTTTTTGTTTTGGGTTTTTTTTGGGGGTGGGTGTGGGTGTGTGTGTGTGTGTGGGTGGGGGGGTTAGGAACATTTTTTTATAGAATTTTTTTTATCTATTTTTTTTTTTTACAATATATTTAGTAAGAGAAAAAACACCCAAAACTATACTCAATAAATGAACATCAGTGGGTTCTATTTCTGTCACACAGAACCACTTGTCAGGCCAGACTTCAGCCTTGACATTTCCAAAGTTCATACTTTTTCAATGGTTCCCATGATACAGACCTTCATGACTGAAACAGATGGGGGTGGGGGGTGGGGGGGGGGGGGGGGGGAACAACTACATTTCAAAACGCATGATAAAAACCCTAATCAACCAAAAACCTGTGGCATCACAAACTAACAAGAGAATGCCTACAATTTCAATCTGAAGGGCAGAAGCCCCTAATTCCTGTCTCTAGTCGTTCCCCTGGTGTTGCCTGCCACAGCTGCTGCACTGACTTTCAACAGTGGTCTTTCAACTCTCTCCATACGAATGGCGAAAGAGACGACGTTAACAACGTTTCATCCCAATTACCATCATCAAAATATTGCAAGCGGAACGCTCTTATACTGAAGAGGTGAATGTTGACAAAGAATACCACAATTCTGACGATGGAAGCTAAAGTTTGGGTCATTCAGACACCCACTGGACATCCGAGGGGTCTGTGTAGAGGAGAAGAGAGGACTGGCCGTACTGAGTGAGTTAAATCATCACCTCTAGCACTTCCAAAACTGCTGTCAGGATTTTATCACACTTCCTCATTCAAGCTTTCATGAACCCTGTTACTAAGACCATTCTCATCATTTCCACCGAAGTACTACACCTCTTGTTAACACCGTGATCAGAACTGTTTCCAATCACTAACACAAGGTATGTGGTATGTGGCTCTAAAAAAAAACCTAAAAAAAAACACTCCTGCGTGAATCTGAGGTCAGATGTCCGATCGCTATAGAAGTACAATCATACACTCCTGTGTGAATCTGAGGTCAGATGTCCGATCGCTATAGAAGTACAATCATGCAAACGACTTGTGCTGCCTTGACCTCCAACAAGGCCTGCGTGGAATCCAGATAAGGTGGTATTTCCTGCTGTGTCAAAATATATCACATGACCACTGTTGGTGCTCCTGATAACAGTGCATTTACCTCAACACCAAGGTCAAGAACAGGCACACGTGCATACACATTAACACTGAGCTTGAAAATAAACTGACCAAAACACAAGCTTATACCGCAGATAATGAACACGTGCATGTACACATCATGTGACCATGTTAGTAAATAAAATGACTGAAACGCAAAACAGATAGTGCTGATAATAAACATGTACACACTGTGTAAACATACATACATATAATGAGACTAAAACCAAAGGAGATTTAATACAATTTATATCAAGAAAAAATACTTGAGCAGTTTTCTGAGACTTTTTTTTTTCTTCAAAGCTTAGCGAGCAACTTCCAAAGAAGCAATTCAGAATGCAAGATGAGCATCTTGTTCATTTTACTGACTTTTTTTTTTTTTTTTTTTTTTTTACATTCAAAGAAAACTTAACTTTATTTAGAATGACTTCACTGGAGCAAAGCCATAAATCGCATTTCTTTTGTAGTAGTTCAGTGTGCAAAACACAAAGGTGCTAAAAGTATCAAATAAACATCCACCACATATGCAAAGAGGGGTGGGAAACCTTGAATCATGCCATACCTTCATCTTTCAGGATTCACAAGTAAATTTACTGCTCCTCAAATCAGATAACACAGTTTAGGCATAGAATGTCATCAGCACACAGCTTAACACCTGACCACACCACCAATTTTCCACTACAGCTAATTGCACAAAACTACCAAACTGGCAAAGATGACCAAACTCCAAATGACACCGCTAGCTGAAAATGAACAGGTTTTTGAATAACGCACAGCCTCTTACAAAGACTCACAGTCACCAACCAACGGGCAAGGCGACTCATTTGCTCAGTATCCTTTGCCAAAAGGGAAAACACCTTTGCCAAGGAAACACCCAAAAAGAACACTGAAAAAGGAATATAAAAAGGACTATCTGTGTCCCAGAAATAGAAGCCAGGTGTTTGTGTGGGGTTGTGTGTGTGAAGGGAGGAGGGAGGGGTGGGGGGGAGGGAGAAAGGGGGAAAGACAGGGTGGAGTGGGAGTGTGGGTCAGGTGAAGACTGAGGGGGTGGGTATGTGGAGGGAAGGATGGGGGGCGGGGGGGGGAAGGGGGAAGGGGGCTGGAGACGCTATTATCTTTGCCACCATTGAGCCTTCTTCCCTTCGAAAAAGAGCGACACACAAAACAGTGTTGCAGCAGCATCTGTTTTACCTAAATATGGCTGAGAAATCAAGAGAAAGTGGAGCCTCTTTTCAACACACAAATGTGGTCTGCTCTTACAGTTTATATTGTCACTGTTCCTCTGATCCAAAATACCGTTTGTTGCTGCGTGTGCTGCTGTTGGCATGCTGCATGCGAGTCTGTGGAGTACATTCCCCCCCCCCCCCCTTCCCCCCGCTTGTTGTTCTTTTTCTTCTCTTTTCATCAACCACATGTATTTACCTTGTGTTTAACTCACTGAACCCTATGCCCCAGCATTTCTCTGGCACTGAAAACAGGGTCATCAAAACGATTTCCACATTACTATAATTCATAAACACATAAACCACGAGCATAGGGCGAAGGAAACTAGCTTCTAGAGTATTTTCAGTTTCGTCCACATGTGTCAATCTGGAAGAAAAATCTGTCTAATTCTGTACATTTTCTGCATTATTCTGTGTCAGTATTACAGAGAGGCCTGCTGAGGCTGTAAATTCCCTAAGGCTGTATGGGTTAAAATGATCAACGCAAGACCAAGGGAAGAAACAGAGGGTGGGGGATGAGAAAGAAGAAGAGCGATCGAGTCATCATTTAAAATATATTTAAAAAAAGAAGATAATTTTTAACTGGATCACTTGCAAAAGTAAAAAAAATTCACAATGTAATGTTAAGTCTGGTTAGCATTTTAGATGTCCAAACAGAAGGCACCCCACTCTAAAAAAAAACAAAAACAAAACAAAACAAAAAACTCTTCCATGCTCTTGTAGTTGTGGCATCATATTGCACTGTATCATTCTGTGCTGCATTGCTATTTTGTTGCAAACAGATTTCCAGTTCTCTGTGTGAAATTTGGGCTGCTCTCTTTGAAGAAAGCATATCACCACAGTGCAGCTCCACCTTTTTTTTTTTTTTTTTTTTTTTTTGTGTGTCTGTCTATATGTGTATTTGCTTTACTACCAAAGTGGATTTTTCTACAGAATTTTTGCCAGGGGCAACTTCTTTTTTGTTGCCTTGGTTTTTCACATGCACTGAGTGCATGTTGCATACATGACCTCAGCTCATCATGTCATCCAAAAGACTTGCATCCACACCTGCACCTAAGGTCTAGTAAAGGGGTGTGGGGGGACAGGGGTGGGTCGGGGGTAGGGAATAAAAATCCCTGTCTGATGCAGGACTCGAACGCGAGGACGCTCGCTTCCTTGTCAAATGCTTTAGCACTACACCACAGTTCTACTTTTCAGGCTGCCCCGATGGACTCTGATACAACCACATCAACTGTTGCAGTCCCAGCAGAGCCATCCATGTCAGGTTGCCATGAGGCCACCCTCCAAAACAAGACTCTGCACTGCTGCCCTGTCACTGGGGTAGTGTTTAGTTGTGCCTGTTCTTCTTCGTTACACACACACACACACACAATCTCTTACCAAGTTCTCTGCTAAAAATATATCACCTGCTTTTAGTCACAGAAGCAGTATGTGGCTGCTTGGGATGAAACCCTTTTTTTTTTTTTTTAGTCTGATTTTGGTTTTAAAAACTTAAATCTGGAAACACTAACCACCAAGTCAAGATGACAAGCTAACAAAAACAAACAAACAAACAAACAAAAAAAAAACACTTCCACACTCACCCCCACCCCTCCCCCCAAGATGGCCAGTTCCCTAAAAGTCCCATGCATACAGAACTGCTGGCACGGCTTTGGCAAGCCTTGACCGTGCATGGTCAGTTTGCACTGTGTCAATGACCCTGATCCAAACACAGGCAAAGCCTTCGCCAAACCCATCACTACCTCCACACACACACACAAAAAAAAAGACCTGTGTTTAGGAAAGGGTCCACTCTGGTGAGACAACACAGCTTTTCCCAAACTGGCTCAGCTTCCCTCCCCCTACACCCCCCTACCTTTCACAAATACTGTCCAAGGCTTGTTTCCCTCTCCCCTGTCCCAGTTATCCAGGCTGAAAATAGCAACAGGCAAAGGCAAGGATTGCTGTGAAACCTGTGAACTGGACCAACATCATCACGGCGTGAATAACCAAGGAGATTTGTCGCTTTCATGTCAAGGACAGCAAAAAAACCTCGAGGCTTATGTTGGACATTTTCAAATGACGGGAATTCCCTTTGAGTTTGACCCTTTCCTTTTCTTTCTTTCTTTCTTTTTAATTTTTTTTTTCTTCTCTTACATGATTAGTCACAGACAGTAGCTGTTGATAAACATTCAAATAATGAAAAGACAAATGAACCTTGCAGTAAAATTATAGCTAACTTGTCCAGAAATGAAATTAAAAACAGATCTGAGTAATCTTTTCTTTTTTTTTCCCCCAGTAAACTTTGTTTACTGCTGTTGTGAAAATGAAATTCAAAATGTGTTTGTTCTATCTTGATTACTAGAAGTTTAAATGAAAAGCCTGGTTTACTTATTTGTATATCATATATATATATATATATATATATATTGAAAGTTCAAGTGAGAACCCAAGTTTACCAATTTATCATTTTATGTATTTCATTCAATGAAAATTCAACATGATATCCCCGCATGTTTAGAAGGGTGATACTGAAAAGGCAGGGGGTGAAGAGAAGGAGAGAGACTGAGAGAGAGACACAAAAAGAGAGAGGGGGGCACTGAGAGAGAGGACAGAGAGACATTCTGGGACAGACAGGAGAGAACAGGGACATCCCTCAGGGATGAAAACGTTACGCGAGATATTCAAAATTAATGGCAGGGGAATATCTATCAGCAGGACCACAGAAGAGATTGGACCTATCCCAGTTGTCACACTGTTTTCAAGTCAGGCTTAGCAAGAACAAGTACTGATCCCTGCTAGTGCCTGATCCCCTTTCATATGTATACGCATGCAGAAGATCAAAATTCAAATACATACGCTTAATCACCAAGTCAAGATGACCAACTAACTTTAAAAAAAAAAAAATAAAAAAAAAAGGATCCACAATGACTTGCACTGCGTGGTGGTGGACTGGTTCATGTTCACATTCTGGTTGATGCTACCATTAAATGAATACAGATTTACAGATACAACACACAGACATCCACCTGCATTTCCATGAAAAACAAAATGTCTGTCAAGACTCCTTTACAAACACAACCGTGATCAAATTTTTAACAAAACAAACAAAGAAACCGCTGAATTTACTTCAACAATCCACTTCAAAAATTCAGGTGAAAACACAGGATGATTGTAGGTACGTAAATACAGGCACATACCTTCATATGCCTAACTCAGACACTGAGACGGAGGCACAAGAAAACTGATCAAGTTGAGCAAGTGACAGCAAACTTCAGAGATTTGGAAAAACCTTCAATGTGCAGAACGTTACTCTGAGAAACAAAACAAAATCATAAAGAATATAAATAACCACACACAAGAGAAATACAAGAAACATAACCCTTAAAACATAATGAATGAGCAAAACCTATCCTGACCGTTTATTATAATGTGCATTTCTTGAAATTCTTTCAACAAATATTCTCAGTGAACTTGACGCAGACAAACAAATAACCAGACATAATGAGAAAATCAAAGAACAAACAAAACACCGTCATCTACATAGATCTATCACCACATGACTGCCAAAAAAAGGGTGTCACCATAAAGCAAATGGAAAAACAAACAAACAAAAAAAACAACAACAACCCAAAACACACACACAACAAAACAACATACAACATGCTGACTGAATTTCTTTGTTGACCAACTGACTTATTTTCTATTAATACAATTTGCAGAGTCCTTATGTGATAAGCTACAGACGCTTTGGCGCACATCATATCACTCATAATCTTAAGAGCTGACACCCTTTCACCGATCCCAAAACTAAAATGACTGTAGAGTAATCATCTCTTGAGTATGTGTATGCACACGCATGTGTGTGTGTGTGTGTGTGTGTGTGTGTGTGTGTGCATGAGGTCATTACTACAAAACCTGATGGTAATGTAAGTGCTGATAATGCACTGCAGTCTTCATTCATCATTACCACACTAACTGATATTATAAAAAAAACAAAAAAACAACAACACTGAATAGCCTACTGCCCAACATTCATGACCGCAGCAATTGTGCCAGGATTTAAATAATGATAGCAGCTGCAATATCACTGTGTCACTCGGTCAGCCTCATAACAATCCCAGTAAGTTAATCTTTCACAAATCAAGGTACATGATCTGAAATTTTCTCTGGTGTATGGTTGATGTAAATCTAGCATTATCACTGTCACAAAACGCATAGTATCTTTGCAAAACCAAGCAGCACACAAATACTGTCAACACAAACTTATAACTAACACTCTTACCACAGACTTAACAACACACCTTCCCGGAAAAGCAATGTATGAAATTGTAGAAATGCACGTCATAATGTTTTGCTGGCATTAATTGAAAGCCCGGCAGTGGATCTGATTTATGCACTGGTGCTTACCATCTGCTATGCTACCTCCATGAGTCACTGCACTTTCTTTCCACATCGCTTCTTCTCGTAAAAGTGCCAGCCCCATCTTGTAGTATAATATTGCATCAGATATGATCTTACAGACATGAATAACTACAGATATTGGTAAGTGTATACATCTATAACTGCAACTGGAAAAGGGAGCACCAAAATAGGTTCAACATCTCCAAGTCCAACAATACAATAGTGTATTATGAAATATACATATATATATATATATATACTGCACTGTGACCAGATTGCTTGGGAAACATATTTGGTTTGCCATGTGTTTCATTTCAAAATACCAACTTTCTCAAGTCAATAATTAAAAAGGAAAATGGAAATATAACAAACATGTTTAAGTCATTCTCATTTTCTTCAAGATCTGTGAAAGTAAGACTACTGATTTCATCTTTAACGAAAAAAATGAAATAAAATGCTTTTGGTAGGTACAGTTTTAAGATTTACTAATACATTTATCAGTTATTGTTAATATTGTAGATCTCTCAATCACCAACAGACTGACATTGTGAATTCTTCATCAGCTAATTAGATGTTTTCTGGTTGTTGTCATTGTTTGTTTTTATTTTGGTTTTTTTGGTGTTTTTTTAGTTTGTTTTGTTTTTGTTTGTTTGTGTGTTTTGTTTTGTTTTTCTAGTTTCGTTTTCATGTAAACTTCAGTTACTATGATAATGGGATTTATATACTCTTTAGTGTCTTCAGTTTACAACATAGATCAGACATTAACCTTAATACAGGACACTTCTTTTCAGTTTTGAGTTCGTGGACTACTCCTTTCATCCTATTAACAAATGGGTTTAATTTTTTTTTTTTTTTTAACCTGCCACAAAGGCAACCATACTTCATTTTCCAGGGCGTGCAAGCTGGGCATGTTTGTGTTTCTGTAGCCCAACACAAACTAACATGAATTATGGGATCTTTAATGTATATATCTGATCTTCTGCTTTTGTATTTAAAGTGTGGATTTAAGCACGAACAGGTCTGCTAATATATCACTGACCCAGAAAACTGAAGAAGAAAAAACTTATTTCCAGCCTTAACCCTCTGGCAGGTACAGGTAACTGTATTGAACCCAGGACTGTCAGATTCAGAACTCAGTTGAGTATGAGATACAATGCATTATTAATTGCAAGTAGTATGAGTTTTTAGTTTGGGTTGTTGCTGGAGGTTGTGATGATGCTTGGAGGGGAAGGCTCTGGTGTGTGTGTGTGTGTGTGCGTGTGTGTGTGTGTGTGTGTGTGTGCGCGCGCGTGCGTGCGCGCGCGTGTGTGCGCGTGCGTGTGTGTGTGTGTTTACTTTTGCAGTCACTTTCAATGGGTTCTCTTGTTATTGTTCAATCTGATTAGCTCAGTCATGATTTTCTGTTATCCATTCAAAACTTCCTCTTAATACAGACCCTTCTCTGTTCTCAACAACTTGGATACAATTATACAAAAATGAAACCGGCTCTATTTCAGCATTTGAGCACAACTCGCGCAAGACATGACCTGAATATCACAGGAAATAACAGTCATTCACTTCAATAATCAAGTGGGTTATGTTCCACTGGCAACAATCAAATTAAAGGAAGTACTGCTGCCAGTGGGGTATGGATAATATGATAGTTCAATGCTCTGAGAGGGAGAGTGGGGAGAAAGACAGAGACAGAGGGGGGAAAAAGGATTGTAAATGAACTGGCAAAAACATATGAATAGTTTGAGAGGCATACATACATGCTGGAAAACACACACACACACACACAGAGGCAGATATATAATTCATGATGACCTATTTACATCCTCATGAAAATGAATTTGTCGAAAATCCGTTCAATCGATGACAGCCAAATCACACACACACTCACTGAGAGAGAGAGGGGGAGAGAGAGAGATGTGGGAGGGAGAGAGTGCAGACAAACCAGATATAATTCATAATTCATGGTAACCTATTTTCATCCTCGCAGAAATGAATCGGTTACGTTGAATTTTGAAAATCCGTTCAATCGATGATAGCTTTTCCTCCCTTCCTCACAAAAACAGTCGAAAACGGCGACGTAATTGTTAGCACTTTCAGAAGGAAACAAAGTAAAAATGATAAGAATTCTCTGCATTTATCACACTCCCACTCAATAACAACGCAACGGTAAACAGATCACAGCCTTCGTCAACAACCAGTGCCAACAAGTTGACCTTAAAACAGAGACACAAACTGGGGTTATCGTCTGCTACGCAAACCTCCGGTGACACGCATCGGCGAACAAAACACTCGCTTATCGCTGAACGGGAGGTGGCTGACGACCTCCATCCCCACCAACCACAATAAAAAATATATATCAAATATAAACGAATACAAAACTTACTGCTGATCTGTGGCGATTCGGCCATGGAAAAGAGAAAAGCACCACACAATGTTTCTCAGTGCAGGAATCCTCTAACCTGATCTGACCTCCGCTTGACTCGGGCACGTTTCGGGATCGTCAAAGTTCGGCACGCGGCGTGCAATGTGACTGGCTGCCCTTGACCGTGACCGCAATAGCAGACGACGTCACCGACCTTGGACTCTGACGGTGCACTTGTCCTGGCCTGGGCCCCCCTCGGAAAGTGTGCGGAGTAATATAAGTAGAGGGCAAATGTTTTTGGATTTTGTCAACAACAGGGTTGTTAAGGCTTCCCCGCCCCAGCCCCCCCGAAGACCACCAATGAATCGTTCCTACCCGTAGTTATAAAATGAAATGAATCGATCATCACACTCAGCTGAGCTGCCACGAAGTGGGTGACTTGCAGCTGTGCGCGCGCGTGCATGCGGAGTAGGCTTTTCTACAGAACTTTTTTTGCCCTTACTGCTGAAGCTCGCAACGCCTGGGTGTGTCTCTTTTGGCAGCTTCCAAGGCTTTCTGTAAATGCTAGGGGAACTCTAGAACAGCCGATTGCGGGGATTTTGGTGGTGGTGGAGGGATGGGGGAGGGGCGTGGGGGTTGTTGTTATATTACTTTATTATTATTATTTTATTATTCATTCACACGTACATTTCTGAGCAAGTGAATGTTCACGCACGTGAGTGTGCATTCATGCATTGACAGTTCAGCCATACTGTTTCTAGGGGAAGGGTGGAAAGAGAAGGGGAGAAAGGGGGCAGGCGGGAGGTCGGTGTGTGTGTGTAAGATCACACACACACAACACGCACACTTTTTTTTTCCTTGACAGAAAAGGAGTAGATATTCAATAACTAGGATTATACCACTATTACCAAATCCTTCATCCACCCCGCCCTCTCTCTCTCACTAACATCCACCCATGATAAACCTCTCAGCAAAGTGAATTTGCCTAAGTCTTCCAAGAACATACAGTACTGACTTTTACATATTGTGCATGGCACGTTTGTAATGGAGGACAGACATTCCTGGACAATTTCACCAGCTGCAAGCACGATGTCTTCAGCAATCACACCATTGATGAACAGTTTCAGTAGAAACAGCCAATGAAGCTGACGAAATGACATGCCCATCAAGGATGTGCTAAACCAAATATAATTTCTTTCACTTGCCTGATGAAGAACCTGTGGTTCAACATGTTGCCATTCTTATCCATTGTAAGTCGAGTTTTACCAAGATTCTTTTAGGCTACCTCTTACCACCCTTTTATTGCCTTCAAAATGTCAATCATCAAGCCACACATGAACCACCATCCCCCTTCCCCACTGTAGGCCTTGAGCAATTGTCTGGGTACTAGCCTTTCACTCATTGAGGTCCTGTGTTCATGTTGCATGCTCTCTGCTCACACAACAGAGCAGTCTACAGTAGTAAAAGTATGCATGTATTCCCTGGCAAAACTCTGATTTTGTTCTTGAACAAACAATATTTGTTTCACAAATACACCATCAACAAATATGCTCTTTTTTTTCTTTCTTGTTTTTTACCTGACACTGATGATCACACTATTGTTCAGGATACTTCAGGCATTTTCCTACCTTATGTAATATATGCATCCTGGATGAGAATTAGTTCATCACATCCGTTCTCGGAACATCTCCATATAATACACACATCCATGACCTGTTCTGAAATAAGGTCACCGTCCAAGCAGCAAAGGTGGTGTCAAGTTCGCTACACAAACACTGATGGTGACACAAGGGTCTGCAAAGGTACCCAGTGAACCGTGACTGACATCCAAGCACTATGATACATTGATAGCATGCCGATACCTCTGTTGGTTGAGAATGGCCAGTGGTCAGGACACTTTTACCACCTATTGATCTGTGCATACCTGACCTCACGCATGCCCTTAAATGAAAAGGAAATGGTGCGGTGTGGTGTGGAATGGCACACTGTCTGCTGTTACATATATCATTTTATCATGGTGGTGGTGAGAACAGCATTAAACTATGACTGGTGTCTCTTGTTCACTTGCCAAAAGGGGATGACAGGTCATTGACAATGATGGGATATCTGAGGAGTCCACAGGGGACAAAAATGCAGTCATATCAGACACACAATTAGCTCCCTTCATCACAGAGACTTCATATGGCCCCAAATTGCAGTCTGATGGATTTCTACATTTTGTTTGTTTGTTTGTTGTTGTTGTTGTTGTTTTTGTTTGTTTGTTTTGTTTTGCAAATCTATTTTGAAATAATGAGTTCGTCAGTTGTCAACTGCACTTGTTTTCCTCTCTGACACCAAAATATATGTATACAACATCCTCTCACAACACTTTTCTGTGTATATGTGTACTGTTTTTTTGTTTTGTTTTTTGGTCTGGTATCACAAACAGTGAAAATAATACCCCAAAAAGGGAAGGGCAACAGGAGATTGTGAACTCTGTACAGATATACCACAGTAACACTGCTCTCCCCTGACTGAACACCTGTGTATAACTGTACTGTTGTTTTATTCTTAATTCTGCACTGTACTGGACACAGGTGAGCACACAACACAGCTGGTACCATCTGTTACAAAACTTTGATTTTTTTGTAAAGGTGATCTGTATTTCCTGGCCAGGGATCCCTCTTCTGTAGCACCTTGGCAGCTTTTAAAGCATGCTCAGTTTGCATTGCAGGTCATCACAACTTCCAGTTGAAATGTTTTAATATAAATTTCTCTTTCCTTCCCACCCCTAAAGAAAAGAACAGACAAGAAACTCGTTTACACTCAATGTTAGTAAAGTAGAATTTCTAAACTGTGGATGACTTGAAGTAATCCATCAGTTCAGGGCAGATGGTAAAAATAATTGGCAATGTTTTCATCATTTGATTTGAGAAGGCCTTTCTCACTCTATGCTTTCAATGAATTTACCTCACAAGGGGTGGAAGGGGTGGAGATGATAATAACTGACAGCAATAGGACATACAGTCAGGCAAATGACAAACTTAAATTTACATGTCAACTCTAGCTCACAAAATTTCTTATCATTCAAACCATATTTTCTAACAGAAGATCAATAGGTCTGTATGTTTCAAAAGTGAGAAGCCATGTATTTTACCCACTTTAGAAAAATCATTATCTTATTTAACAGTAATTGTGGACACCAAATCACTTTTGATGATTAAAATTATCCAGACAAATTTTCTGCATACAAATTTCTAGTGACCTCATGGTAAAACCAAGCTGTTCTGTATGTTTTCATACTTAAAGCATTCAATGGTCAAGCACAAGCATGTGAATATGATTTGCAGTCAATTTTCCTTTATTCATTTATCAATGAAAAAATTAGATAAATCAGAATATGTCACCTTGTTTTATGGATATTATTTACACATTATATTCCTCTTACTTAAAAACTGCAATAACGATGGTAATAATGTTAAATTCATCTATGGGCTTGGAGTTTCCATCAGAGGCTTCCAGGCCTACCCACACCCCAACCTTTCATTTTTTTCAAACACACACACACACACACACACATAAATGTAAGGATGCATGCATTCATGCATGCATACAAGCACCAACTGGAGAAGACAACAGTGGAGCTCATCATTCATTATCATGTAAGGTGGGGTTCCTCAGACTGTGAATAACTTTGGCCATCATCCATCACAGCCCATTACAAGTTTCACATTTGTGACCCATAATTATTATTGTTGTTAATCATTGTTTTTTGGGGTTTTTTTTATTTTTTTTTATTTTTTACAGCACTTATCTTTGATCAGAGACCGAACTCTAAGGACTTCAAAGAGTAATTCCCACAACATTTGCCTACCCAGGTAGAGCCAACTCATGGCTGCATTTAGGCACTTATCATTTGTTTCCTGTGTCATTTAGTCAAGCTTTCAATCACCTGTACACATGCACATGCATATCAAATTTGTTTTTTCTTAGAATTCCTTTTAGATATCAGGGGTATCCACACTTGTGATAGCTTACAGAAAAGCGGCTATTTTTCAGACAGCAGACTGACATTGAGTAATCTAAATGTTTAAAAGCAGTAAAACCAACCAAAAAACAAATAGAACAAAATAAATATGCACACAAAATTCACACATAAAATGGTATGAAACAAGCAGACTTGTGGTGTGGCCAAAAAATAATCCAACAGAAAAGGTGAGAGAGAGAAGAGAATGTTAATCAGCAAAGAGATGAAAAATACAGCAAAAATAAAAGATGGACAGAATAAGTGTTTCACAGAGACAATCTCTCAGTGACATAAAAATGACAAAAAATATAAATGAGGCTAGGAGAATTAATGTCAAACAAAATAACAACTATATTAAATCCTATGATGAGTGTAATGTGTGTGTGTGTGTGTGTGTGTGTGTGTATGCATGCACAACTAAATAATTATTTTGCTGAGAAGACAATAACAATGACTATGGCAGTAATCAATTCATAAACAACTCACATGTTTTTCCCATGCACAGGTATGTTATAATGAACAAAAATTACTGTGCTTGTTTGTTGGAAAATAATTAACAGAAAATAATGAGCATAATTCCAAACTTGCACATCCATAATTTTTTTTTCCAGGTAACAGGCACACTGATAACACATGATGGAGTGATATTTATAGACATAGTAATTAAGACAACTGACAAACATATATCAAGTATACAGAATTCCCTTATCAGCATCACTGACAAGCATACATCACACAGAAGCATGTAATTAAAATCTTCACCTACAGGCGATCAATAAAGTGATTAATTTACCAGGTATCAGCTTGGCCAAATTCATAAAAAGTGAACAGCCGAGCTGCCAATGAAACAACTGTCTCTACATGTGAACCATAGATAATATCTATGAGAAGTGCAAGACTTATTCCACTGGCCATATAAATCATGGTAATATTTTTTTTTTAAACTTATCATTTCTTCTCAAACATAAATTCTATCTGGTAATGTGGAAGCTGAGTTCATTTCTGTGCACATTTATTGTTAAAATCTGTCTTCCAAGACCTTTTGGCATCAATTCATGTGTTTTGTTTTTTGTTTCTTATAGATATGTGAAACATTTGTGTGCAATCAGCACTTAGATTGTGTGTGTGTGTGTGTGTGTGTGTGTGTGTGTGTGTGTGTGTGTGTGTGCTGGTCACACAGATTGTAAACAGGAGTGAAATTCAGGCTGCTCTCCATATTAGGGAGATCACATTATCATGTCCACTGCCACTCTTCCTTCTTCTTTTTATTTAATCTACATTTGTTTTACTATTAAATTCACACTTTCAAGTTAAATCGTGACATGCATGCATATATATATTATATCATATATGTGTGTAAGTTCTAAGCATCTGACACTGTATACACACATACACAAATCTGCCAAATATACTTAATATCTGACATTTGTTTATAAAATACATAATTTTAAAAAAATGACAACAAACCAAGCATGTGGTTCATCTAATGTTAAATACATTAGGCACTACCTCCTGATTCGATGATCATTCGAAGATTTTTTTTTTTTTAATCTACACATCAGTTGATACTTGATAACACTTCTTTATTGAAAATACTTACTCACCAGTCAAGACGAATAACGTTTTGATCATAATCGTGTCTGGTTCATTTCGATTCTTCAGCTGCAACAGTTGACCTGGTAAAAGCGTTCGCCTCTCGTAGTAGGATTTTCACGTCCTATTTTCGCGCAGAAGTGAATGATTTGTCTCCCTGAGAGTGGAAAAGACTGGCGCTTCTCTCGTGGGTGTTCTAACCTCCTGTTTTCTTCCCGCAGACTTCGCTCGCGCGCTCACGTGTGTGCACAGCGATACACGTGACCAGCCATCGAGCTTGTCTGGCAACAGTGACCTTGACTTTGAACCAAAATATAGTCCCAAAGTACAAATGATATTACGCATTTGAATAACAATAAAATTGTAAAATGATATTTAAAGGGATTATTTCCGATACAGATATATCTTTTCAGTTGTGATTTGCTTGGCGGTTTTGTCATTTCTTAGTCTCGTGTTTGGCCGTGAAGGAAAAAACGTGACCGCGGATGTACACAGAAACATACCATGCAAATGTAAAACGGCGGCACAGCCTCTCATCGATTTCTTGTGCAGTCAGATGTCTTTCGAAGGACACTGAGCTTGCCAGCGAGCAAATTATACGAAAGCAAGAAAAGTTCAGTGTTCTATGAACACAAACGAACGTCTACCTTTTTTACCTCAAGTAACATCGAATCCCCGTATCTCGTGCGGCTATCGTTTTGAAGGGACATGAGGATTACAACACCAACAATTAAAACATTCTGAAAATTAATTGTAATTGGGTAAGTGGGGGCAGTAATCCACCAATGGACGTGATGGTTGTTGTTGGGTTTGATCCTTTCTGGGGTTTTGTTGTTGTTTTCCTGTTGAGAATACTAAAAGAAGAAGAAAATTAGGTCAACGTGCACCACTACTGACTTGGCACGGGTCCAAATCCAGTTTCAGTGTGAAGGACCTCACGGAGAGTTTTAAGTTTGGTAAATCATACGTTCTTTGGTGGGTCATGCGTTACCATCCAAAAGTACAGGGGGCCAAGTTCAGGGGGCCACGAAGGGGCCACGAATTGTGCAGGCCAAGTTGTTTCTGTCTGGCCATAGAACCACTAGAATTGAGATTCTAGAAGTGAGATATTAGTGTCTATGGTCTGGCCAAGCAATGTATCAGTCGTAAGCAGGGGAGCTACTCGATCATGTACGAGAACACACACACACACACACACACACACACACATGCAACAGCATATATCGCGCTCTCTCGGCGCTCAAGTTTCTCTCCTGTATTCTTGAATCGTTTTCGGCCCCGACGTTCTCTCTCTCTCTCTCTCTCTCTCTCTCTCTCTCCGTCCTGATGGGAATAAACCATTCCAATTCTCCCGCTCTCTCTTCTTCTTCTTCTTCTTCTTCTTCCGTAGAGCGACCACAATCAACACTCTGATTCTTATGTCGCTGTTGCCACCAACTTGAAGACACACCACACACACACACACACACACACACACACCCTGGGCTCACACACAGAGTCTCTCTTCCGTGGCACACAATTAAACGTAAACAAATAATGAAATAAATAAAATATAAGGCCTGCGACTGTGGCCGACAAGTCTCGACTTCTAAGCTTTCTCGCAGTCTCTCTCTCTCTCTTTCTCTCTCTAGAACGCATCGCCAGGAAGAGATAACCATGCATTATCTCGACCACCTGATTGCAACAGGCGCCAGTAATGAAGAATATTTTCTACAGGCACAAAATCGGTACCGGCCGAGCGGGAGTAATTCAGTAATTAATGGACCATGCAACCGTCCTACACTTTCACCCAAACACTGAGCAGTGCAGTACTGGGACTGCGGCCAAGGGCTACAGTACCGGCACAACCAACTTCAGGTGTGCATGCATTTACCAGATATAATCACCAGACAGACTTGGCACATCAGTTTCATTTAGTCTGGGGTCACACATACAGTACGGCTGGGGTAACTTAAAACTGAGGTCTCAAGGCCTGACTAAATAAGCTCATTGGGTTACGCTGCTGGTCAGGCATCTGCTTGGCAGATGTGGTGTAGTGCATATGGATTTGACCGAACGCGGTGACGCCTCCTTGAGCTACTGATACTGGGGCTAGGGGGTGGGGGGCTTCGATCACTGTTGTGTTGATCAAAATAACTCTTCATAATTAGGTCTCTGCAGTAGCTTCCTGACGTACACCCTGACGTGGAACCCCCAACCCCCCCTATCCAATTACAAGTAGGTGGGGGCTAGGGGGGGAGGGAGTAGGGGGGGTAGGGGGTGTCTGTCCACACCTAGACTTCGCAGTTTTGGAGTCTCTAGTCTCTTTTAGGTCTCTAGTCTGAGACCAGAGAGGCAGCTGTTAAACACAAAGTTATTTGTCATTGGATCTAACTTGCACTCAGTAGACATTCAGTGATAGATTTGCTCATGATGAATGCAGCAGTCGACACAAATGCCACCAATAGCGACCCTGGCCACCATGCACACAAGCGATGGAAAAATCAGAGACATTTATCAGAAAAGACTCAGTGCCTCTGACAGGAACAATCAATGAACCAAGTGGTGAAGTACTAGAATGTGGAAGTTGGCAGAATGGTAAGACACTTATCTCAGTGCCAATACAGTCTATGAGGGACTGGATTTACCCTCTCTCCCAAGTTTGACTGGAAAATCAAACTGAGCGTCCAGCATTTGAGATGAGATGTCGGATTAGCCGACGTCCTTTGTGCAGCATGTACTGGTGCACTGAAAAAGAACCCACAGCAACTTCAGGCAAGAAGAAGAAATCCACTTTAGTGATAGGTACAAATATATATATATATGCTTGCACTCAATTAACTCTTTCCATACGAACGGCGAAAGAGACAACGTCAACAGCATTTCACCCCAATTACCATCATCAAAATATTGCAAGCGGAAGGCTCTAAAACTGAAGACATGAATGTTGACAAAGAATACTTCAATTCTGACGACGGAAGCTAAAGGTTGGGTCATTCAGACACCCACTGGACATCCAAGGGGTCTGTGTAGAGGAGAAGAGAGGACTGGCCGTACTGAGTGAGTTAAAGCCTGACGAAAGAAAATGAAAACTGCACTGAATCTGAGGGAATGGTCTTGGTTTTTTGGGAGCGTTATTTATATCTAGACACATATTATTTCACTGACTTCAGTTATGATGGCTGGGTGTGCAAAGACTTAGTGGTTCGAGTGTTGTGCTTGGTTTTTTGTTTTCTTCTTTTATTATTATTTTTTTTCAGAGGGTAGGGGTCTGTTTTGATTCAGTTCATTATATTTGTACACAGGATCATGCATTAGTATGCAGCTGTGTGGGTTTTTAAAAAAAAGTTTTTGTACAAATAATATGCATTTGTGTGTGTGTTCACATACACATACTTACTTTTTTAAACAAATTGAAAAAGATTAGCATGAATCCAGGAGAAAAAGAAATCAATGTTGAATAGAGAGCTGAGCATTTAACTAAAAAAAAAAAAAAAAAAAAAAAAAAAAAATTTTTGCAGCTGTTTAGTTATCAACCGCTTTTCACGTCTTTCTCAAACAGTGACTTCCATGTCTGAGGGTGAATTTGCTTGAAAGTCAACAGATTCGTGGGGACTGTTTTTGAAGGGACAAGCTGCTAGTCTCCATACCATGGGAGACACTCCACCCAGTCTGGCTGGAACAAAGAGATCACTGTTGTCAGTAGGAGATGGTTTGAACTGCACTGCACTGCATTGTGTGAGATTACTCTTTGTCACAACAGATTTCTCTGTGTGAAATTAGGGCTGCTCTCCCCAGGGAGAGTGAGTTAAAATAGCGTCGACAAGTCCATCACTTTGAAACACATGTCATAAGACCGTGGCTACCGCCTATGGGTTATTAATGTGTTTCCATGCACAGAATCAGCATGGATGTTGTCGTAGGATCAGGAGTGGGAACGACTGGCATGAAGTTACTGGCACCGAGATGTCTCAGGTGGTACAGTAAAACAATGACAGCAAAGGGAGATAATGTTGAGATTTTAAAAGAACAAATGACGGGCGCAATAGCTGAATGGTTAAAGCGTTGGACTTTCAATCTGAGGGTCCCGGGTTCGAATCACGGTGACGGCGCCTGGTGGGTAAAGGGTGGAGATTTTTACGATCTCCCAGGTCAACATATGTGCAGACATGCCAGTGCCTGAACCCCCTTCGTGTGTATACGCAAGCAGAAGATCAAATATGCATGATAAAGATCCTGTAATCCATGTCAGTGTTTGGTGGGTTGTGGAAACAAGAACATACCCAGCATGCACACCCCCGAAAGCGGAGTATGGCTGCCTACATGGCAGGTTAAAAACGGTCATACACGTAAAAGCCCAGTCGCGTATATACATAGAGTGAACGTGGGAGTTGCAGCCCACGAACACAAAAAAACAAAACAAAAAAAACAACAACAAAAAAACAAACCAAATGCACACAGAGAGAGGAGAAAAAGACTAATGAAGAGATTTTTAGTTTCAGTTTCAGTTTCTCGAAGAGGTGTCACTGAATCCCAACAAATCCACATACACTACACCACATCTACAAGCAGATGCCTAACCAGCAGCATAACCCCACGGAGAGAGACAGAGAGGAAGGGAAAGACAAATGGAGAGAGACAGAGAGGTGGGGAAAGACACACACACACTGAGACAGAGATGTAGAGACAGGCAGACAAACGAAGAAATGTTAAGAGCAACATGGTAAACACAAAAACCGATAATCAACATTTCCATTGTGATTTAATCAGGAGACACACTTACCATACCTTTTTACAAGATTATCATACCATCAACACATTCACATACACACACATGCACAGATTTTCCAAATAAGCAGTAAAACAGCGGAAGAAATGTTCTAAGATACACAATGATTCCAATGTTTTGTTATAGCACAATCAAGAACACCCAAACCCACACAGAGAATCTCAGGAAATGAACTGTTGCGTGCTTGGTTCAAGTAGACTTTGCACAACTGCACACATGTATATATACTCAAATCATGTGGAGTGTTGGCCTAGAGGTAACGCGTCCCCCTTGGAAGTGAGTGGTATTTTCAGTATTTTCTCCCCCTCCACTAGACCTTGAGTGGTGGTCTGGATGCTAGTCGTTTGGATGAGACGATAAACCAAGGTCACGTGTGCAGCATGCATTTAGCACACGTAAAAGTACCCACGGCGACAAAAGGTTTGTCCCTGGCAAAATTCTGTAGAAAAGTCCACTTTGATAGGAAAGCATAAAATTGCAGGTACGAAAAAAAAAAGGGTGGCTCATCAGTGTAGTGACACGCTCTCCCTGGGGAGAGCAGCCTGAATTTCACACACAGAAATATGTTGTGGCAAAAACAGTAATACATGTTTACAGTCCAGTCAACCACCAAGGTCATCTAGGGGCAAACTTAAGGAGCTGCTACATTTCAGCCATATGGTTCAGGAGGACCATCTCATCCCTATCCTGATTTTTAACACACCATTTGTCATCCAAACCATCTTCATGGACATTGTAACCAAGTGGTTAGCCAAGTGCTGGACTTTCAATCTGATGGTCCTGGATTTGATCCTGGTACAGGCGCTTGGTACATTAAAGTCCAGAGTTGTTTCTGAACTCCCAGATCAGCAAATGTGCAGACCTGCTCTTGCTTTTTAATTCTTGTTATCTCTGTACACATGCTGAAGATCAAACATGACCATTAAAGATCCTGTAACACATGCCAGCCTTCAATGGGTTATGGAAACACAAACTTACTCAGTCGTTCCCACTCCTGAAAATGGAATATGGTTACCTAAACAATGGGGTAAAAACAATCATACATATAGAAGACCACTTGTACATTTGAAGAATGAACATGGGATCTGCTGCCCATGAATGCAACTGGAGAAGGAGAAGAAGAAGAACCCTAACCATACATTCAAAGCAGCGGGAAGTGTCCATTTTAACCTGTCCATTCCAAACCCCTCAAGCCATATCCTGACCAGGTTGATCCCGTCCTCAAGTAGAGTGATGGCCAAGAAGTATGATGTCCGCCTAGGGAGCGAGAGAATCTGAATGCACTGGTTCGAAATCACTGTACAGTGGCCAATATTTTCTCCGCCTCCTCTAGACCTGGAGAGGTGGTCTGGATGCTAGCCATTCGGATGAGACGATAAACCGAAGTCCCGCGTACAGCATGAACTTAGTGCACATAAAAGAACCCACAGCAACAAAAGGGTTGTCCCTGGCAAAAGCTGGTAGAAAAATCCACTTGGATAGGAAAAATAAAAAAATTGCACGCAGGAAAAATACATTACAACAACAACAAAAAAGGGTGGCGCTCTCAGTGTTGACACGCAGCCCGAATTCACACAGAGAAATCTGCTGTGACAAAAAAGAGAAATACAAATACAAAATCATCCATTTTTCTGTTATACAGCTGCTGTGATGATGTTTGTGTGAATAACGTTTGTGTAAAACAAGCATCCATTTTGGGACACTCACCCTGCCTGACACCTACCCTGTTCAACAAATGGTGGCAAAAATGCATCGTAAGCTGTCCGAACTGACAAAATAGCTGACATCTAAAGTAACTTCATCACAGGCCCGAGTCCCTGACACCAACCATATTTCCACAACTGGTGGCAAAAAGGCCTCTTAACTCATTTGACCCTGCGCCCACCTGTGAGGCGTGTGCTGCTGATCGCCATTCTCCGCCTGACAGGCGTGTGAAGAAACCTGTTTATTCAAATCAGTTCGTCAGCTCATTATTATGCATTAAACTGCTATGTAAGGGAAGTAACTCCAACTTAACTTCCTTCCTCACTGGCACGCGAAGTGTCGGTCCAAAAATCGAACAAATAGTGTGTTGTTTTTTTTTATCCGGTTTTCCGCATCGATATTGTAAAATATCAAAGGCTTACTGCAGTTTAGAGCTTAATGAAATTATAATGGACTCTTGTAGCGAATTCAACCCAAATAATGACTGTTTGTCATATAATTCTTTCAATATTTCATGGGAAACTGAAGGAAATTAAATTAGATTAGCAACCAGAGTAGACAATCAAGTAGATAGCCCACAACCTTCAACAGAACAGGAAATTTTACTATTTCTGTTTTTAATTTAAAGTTACAAGTATACTATTAAATCCTTTGTCTTGAAAACTTCAACAATTTGTATCAAAATTACATTTCAGTCATAATGTGAAGTTTGGTAGCTATTGGTTGAGCGGCTGCTATAAATTTGTGCCTGAATTGAAGCACCCCTTCACACTGATGCAGCCAGGCCAAAACACGCCAGGCTGGGAAGACTGCACAGGCAGTCGACCTTAAGAGGGCTGAAAGGGTTAAGCTGTCTGTATTGAAAGACAAAATATCTGACATCTAATGTAACTTTACCACAGGCCCGAGTCTCTACCGACACAAACAGTGGCAATAAAGTGTCTTAAGCTGTCCAAATTAAAAAGAAAATGTATAGGCAAGCAGATCAAATAAGCACATTAAAGATCCTGTAATCCATGTCAGTGTTAAGTGGGTTATGTAAACAAGAACATACCCAGCATGCACACCCCAAAAAACAGAGTATGGCTGCCTACATGGCGGGGTAAAAACGGTCATACACGTAAAAGCCCACTCGTGTACATACGAGTGAACGTGGGAATTGCAGCCCACAAACGAAGAAGAAGAAGAAAAGAAAATATTTGACATCTGATCTACTTTATCACAGGTGTACATCAGTCCCATGGGGTACACTCAAACGACTAGGAGAACCATGAGTTGACATTTTGTCAAAGTACTGATTTTCACATTTGAACGTTACTGTTTGAAAGGCAGGAGAGAAGGGGTGGGGGGTGGGGGTTGAATGATGAGTTGGGGGAAGGAGGGGGGGAATCAAAGATGGATATTTGAAATAGATATCTAAGTAAAATTAAAGAAAATCACTCAATAGACTTCATAAATGAGAAGTCATTCAAAGGGAAACAACTGCTAATGAATGCAAAAAGTCAAAAACATCAATGTTCCTAGTGACTTGTGATGACACACTTCCGTGCAAGTAATGCTTCATCAAATCACCCATTTCCTTATATGACAATGGACAATATACCTTAATACTACCGCTTAACTTCAGCGCTGTCTGCTTGGTTGTTAAAAAGAAGGGGATACTATGCAACAAAAATCAACATTTGTTCCTTTCACAAACAGGCAGTTTAATAAATACTTAATTTCATTTCATACAATAAATCTTCACTCTCATTTGTCTCAAAAAGGAGCAAATGCTTTAAGACCGATTGAGAATCAACACAAAAAAGAATATTAATTACTTGTCATCATTGGTATTTGAACAAAACAATTCAAAGCCATCCCTAAGGATGGCCACAAACTCTGCTGTAAAAACTGAGTGTCTCTTTCCTAAATAATATGATTATTTCGGTTTTAAGGCTAGGAATCACAAAAGCAGATCCATCACTATTAGCATCCAGAACCGAACCATCAGCATAAACTTTTAAATGATAAAACAAATAAAAATTCTTCAAATTCAGTTCTGACTGATGCTGATATTACATGAGGACATCCTCCTTTTTTGTGTGTCAGAAGCAGCAACATCAAAACTGAGCACTCTACTCGTGTCATGTGAAACTAAATACCAAAGGAAGCTGTGTTGTGAAATGCAGCATCAGTGAAGTGGCACTGGATACTAAGCTTTCAATCAAATCAGTTGTTCCATTATTCTCAACGATGTAATAACTATTATCTTGAGCTAAAAAATCTCAAAAACATGATGTAAATATTTAATACAATACAAAAACAACAACTTTTTGATATCCCCCCCCCATCCTCCCCCCCCCCCCCAAAAAAAAAAAAAAAAAAAAAAATTTTCATTATATCCTTATCCCATCAGTATTTTCTCCATCACTGAACAGTCTATGTTGCACACGGATGTGGTTGGATCAGCCATATGGCTGCAATGGCTTATGAGGCAGCTTCTTTTACCACTTTGAGCATACTCTGTCATCCGATTCATCTATCTCGTTTACTCCCAATTAAAAGTCAACACCTGAGGTACAAATTAATGCACATCAATGCAACAGGGACACAACTACTAAACAGGGAATATATTAAATCTATCAACTGCCAGAGATGAATATTATATCACACACACACAATAATGTTAAACAGGTTTTCTTATAATGTAGTAGCATTGTACTTTAATTTGGTTAGAGAAAAAAAGCCATAGAGGTGGACTACCTCTTTAAAAATGCTGCAAGACAAATAGAATATTGTGGATTTAACCAGGAAAAGGGGTGCATTCAGAGTGGAGATAACATTACCTGGGCCAGTTTCACACACACACACACACACACCTTCCAAAACAATGTTTCAGCAAGAAACAAAATAGTTGCAACAGAGTCTCCTTGTCTTTTGCTGTGTGGCTTGCAGTTTCTGAAAACATGTTTGGAAGCTGTGTTGACTGTATTTTCTGTTTAAAATATGTTTCGAGACAATGCTGGCACAAGCCATTAATGGTACTGCTCAGGTCATGTGACTTACAGCATGACAACGCTTGTTCCTCTTCCTGATTCTATCAATTCATTTTGATTGCACCCTGCTTTATGATTGTTTTTTCCTAGGAGGGGGGGGAGGGGGGGGGTCTAAACTGATTGTTTGGTGATGCACAATGGTTTCTTTTGCAAGGCATGACTGACCATAAAACCATTCATGACTGTCTCTGACAAAATGAATTGGAAGTCAGTTTGTGACAGTCCATGACAAACTGAAACAGAAATCGCCTTTCAGTTTCACACAGAAACAGATACAGGGTAATGGGGTGTTGATAGTTCTTTCTCTGACTCCAACCTTGTCACTCATTGAAAACAATTTCTACAGATGCCTTTAAAACTATTGCTCTGGAAACTATCCTGTGGATTTGTGGGCGAAAAAAAAGAAGAAAAAAAAACGAGAAAAAAAACGTAAATCACATTTTCTTAAAACAAGAAGAGATAATTGTTGTATACATTCTTGAGCAGACAGGTACTATAAAATTCTGATTTGAAAATGATTTTCTTTGCTAAAAAATGTGTTAAAAAACAAAAGAATACCATGACTTTTTAAAAAATTTCATTCTACAGCAGACTGTGCTGCGTTTGGAGATCAACGCTACTGTCACCCCTGATCAGAGAGAACTGTGATTTAAATTCCCTATTTTCAGTCAAATAATGGCTGTTAATCTGAGCAGACATTTTGTTCTTTCTTCTGTCCCTGCTGAACTGAGCTTCCCAGAACAGAACACTGAACCTGGAGACAAAACAAGGTACATATTCACGAGACACTGGATCAGCGCTGCTGAAGTGAACTGGTTGATTCTTTGGCTTTTAACCCACGACAGCAACAGACGCAACAGGTGAGTGGTTAAAGCGGTGGACTTTCAATTTGAGGGCCCTCAGTCCCAACCCCAGTCACAGCACACGGTAGGTTTAGGGTCAAGATTTGCAGACCTGCTACAGTGCTAGTGCTGCCTGAACCCCCTTTGTGTGTATCCACATGTTGAAGATTGAATGCACACATAGACGGGCGCAATAGCCAAGTGGTTAAAGCGTTGGACTGTCAATCTGAGGGTCCTGGGTTCGAATCACGGTGATGGCGCCTGGTGGGTAAAGGGTGGTGATTTTTATGATCTCCCAGGTCAACGTATGTGCAGACCTGCTAGTGCATGAACCCCCTTCGTGTGTATATGCAAGCAGAAGATCAAATACGCACGTTAAAGATCCTGTAATCCATGTCAGCGTTCGGTGGGTTATGGAAACAAGAACATACCCAGCATGCACACCCCCCCGAAAACGGAGTATGGCTGCCTACATGGCGGGGAAAAAATGGTCATACACGTAAAAGCCCACTCGTGTGCATACGAGTGAACGCAGAAGAAGAAGAAGAAGAATGCACACATTAAAGATACAGGAGTCCATGTCAGTACTCAGTGAGTTATGGAAACAAGAACATACCCAGCATACATACACCACCACCATCCCCAACACCCCACTCCCCCTGAAAACTGAAAATAGCTGCCTACATGGCAGGGTAAAAAAAAACAACAACAACATGCATGTAAAGCCCAATTACACAAGACAGTGAACGTGGGAGTTGCAACCCACGCACGTAGAGGAAACCTTTGACAGCTACAGCTGAGCATTCTTGTATGTGATGGACAATTACTTCATTGTCACAAACGGAGCGTGTGGGTTTACATTGTCAAACAGCACTATTCGCTACAAATTTTCCGTTGTAGGATTGCATCATTTTGTTCAGCGAAATAAATCACCCTTATTAGAAAAAACAAAACCAAACGTACACAGGCCTGTTTATTGCACTTCAAACTTCCATGTCACACTGATGTTATAACACTCAGGCTCAGCAGTCGTAATCATTTTCATTCTTTGAGTTTTTATGTGGATGATGTTATGCCCATGACAAGAAACGTTCGTGTTGCATACGAGTATACATACCATAATATTTATACATAGTTATACAGCATTTATTATTCCAGCAAAAAATTTACACCTCATTCTGTCAAGATGGGTATGACAGCAAAAAAAAAAAAAAGAAAAAGAAAAAAAAAAAGAACTCTAACAAAATCATCACGTTGCATAAATAAATATATGTAACTTTCTTGTTCTCAATATCTAAGTGCAAATGCTCCACCCAAATCAAGTCTCATGCTGTATTTCTGTTTATGTGATTAAATTCACCATAAAGTAAACCTGACTTTTCTGCAGGATTAATGGGGAGCAACTCTACATTTGGTGTGTGTGTGTGTGAGAGAGAGAGAGAGAGAGAGGGAGAGAGAGAGAGAGAGAGAGAGAGAGAGAGAGAGAGAGAGAGAGAGCAAGACACACCCACACACACAGATACAGAGACTGTGTGTTGTGCTCATAAGCTAGCAAGCACATGTACACATGGGAAAAGACTAATGAAATACAAACCATAATTTAAAAAATAGACATTTGTTCAACGACCATACAGATTGGTGAATAAACCATACTTTCATACAGTAGTTTTCCCCAGCTGTCTTGGGATGGCTCAAACTGCAGTAAATTGAATGGAACCAAGCATGCTCAAAACCGACCAACACACTCACTCACAAAAAAACATCACTGAAAAACATCAACACTTTCGTAATCAACACACATCAACACATTATACGTCATCACACAATGGGTGGGATCAAAAGAATTCAATCCGTGTCGTTTTCAAGTCCAGCCTACCCATAAGGCTTCAAGGATCAACTCAGTCGGGGGTTGTTTTTTTTTAGTGTTTTTAAAAAAAAAATGTTTGAATACAGTTATGCATTATTATACCTATGTGACAGAACAGGAGTGAGAACCATCTCTGACACGTACACAACACATCGCAGGTGATGGCAGGAGATGGCCGTGTCTGCACAACGCCCCTCACCTCACTACCCAACCCCCTCCCCCCCCCCCACCCCCGAAAACAGAGTATGATTACCTACATGGCGGGGGTGTAAACGGTCCTACACGCAAGAGCCCACTCATGTATAAAGGTGAACATGGGAGTGGCAGCCCACGAACAAACAAGAACTGCCCTCAAAAGCTCTTAGGTGGACGCCACAGGGGGAAACAAACAAACCATGAGCGGTCCCAACAACATCTGGTGTAGGACACTGGCGAGAGAGACAAAATCGAAGAGCCAGTTTCAGTTCCAGTTTCTCAAGAAGACATCACTGCATTCAGACAAATCCATATACACTACACCAAATCTGCTGGGCAGATGCCTGACCTGCAGCATAAACCAACATGCTTAGACAGGACTTGAGTGCATGTATATATACATTTGTGTATGTATCACAGTGGATTTCTCCTGCAGATTTTTGTCTGAGGACAACACTTAGGTTACCACGGGTTCTTCTTTAGTGCGCCAGGTCCGTGCTGCACACGTGACCTGGGTTTATCATCTCACCTCAATGACTAGATGTTCAGTTTGATTTTCCAGTCAAACTTGGGAGAGAAAGGGTGAGCCCAGAATTTGAACCCAGACCTGACGGGCACAATAGTCGAGTGGTTAAAGCGTTGGACTGTCAATCTGAGGGTCTCGGGTTCGAATCACGGTGACGGCGCCTGGTGGGTAAAGGGTGGAGATTTTTACGATCTCCCAGGTCAACATATGTGCAGACCTGCTAGTGCCTGAACCCCCTTCGTGTGTATATGCAAGCAGAAGATCAAATACGCACGTTAAAAATCCTGTAATCCATGTCAGCGTTCGGTGGGTTATGGAAACAAGAACATACCCAGCATGCACACCCCCGAAAATGGAGTATGGCTGCCTACATGGCGGGGTAAAAACGGTCACACACGTAAAAGCCCACTCGTGTGCATACGAGTGAACGCAGAAGAAGAACCCAGACCCTCACTGACCCTGTATTTCCAGGTGAGTATGTTATCCATTCTGCCATGGAGCCAGGACCTGACGCTGCAGAACAGCCCCTCATACAGCAGCCTCAAGGAAGCACCAGGCAGCACAGAGTGAGGACTGGATGAAAGATTATGCCTTTCTTTCCATGCTGTTTCATGCAAGACAGTGAGGAAGCCACAACGCTCAATGAGGCACTCCTCTCTCTCAAAGGCCTGGTCAGAAACAATGGTCTTCAGTTTCCAGTGAGCAAGACTGTGCACCTCTAAAGGCCATGTCACGAAAGGAATAAATATTTCCATTAAAAAAAAAAAAATCACCATGAAAAAACAGACAGGTGAGCGATAGTCAAGGCTTCAGAGTACATGTGACATGGCCTTTACTATGTAAAAAAAAACCCCTATCAAAACACAAGCAGAAACATTCCTACTGCATTTCTTAAAGTATGGAAACAAGAAAATCTGTTTTTGAGTACAAAATCTACTCAGTACTAACTTTAGTCTTGTTCTTTATCAAATTAACGACAAGAAAACAAACTGTCAGACCAAAGACATGCTAATTTTGGCCTCTGCAATAACAGATCTTCTTGTTACAAGAGCACTGTCTTCTTATTCAAACCAGGTGGTTCAACGCAACACCTTTTTCTTCCACCAACATGAGAATAGAAACACCTAACATGCCCATTTAATGGCTTCATCAGGGATGCCAATCCTTCCGGCAAATAAAAGAAAACAATGCTGCCGACATGTGAGCAAGCTTGTAACAGACTTGTAAACTAAGATTTGTTGACGCTGTCAAATCATACAGGTAGGATTCCAAGACTGAAGAATCCAACACTTAGTATAAAATTGAAAACATAAAGCATAACGATATGAGTGTCAAAAAAAAGAAAAGAAAAAAAAAGGCTTCTGGCCAGAAACAGAAAACAAGAAGGGATGAACAGAGCAGAGAGACAGACGATGGGCACAGAGAAAAAAATGATAATAAACTCCACTTCTGCTGCTGCATTTTTTCTTCTTCTTTCTTTCGTGTTTTAGGTAACAATCCTGCATTCTGAGATTCTCTAACATGTCTCAGCAACATTAATGCTGCCACCGTCGTCTTCAGTCGTGCATGCAGGTTTTCACCATTGTCACAAGCCTAGCCTATCTTCATGCATTGGGTCCCATGACCTCAGTTACATATAGCACCACCTAATTAATCCTCCTGGTCCTACCTCTCAACAACAACCACCACAAAAAAAAAGAAAAAAGAAAAAAAGAAAAAAAAGAGAACCTCCTCAACTTGACACACAGGACTATTGCACACTTGGTGTACGATCCGTCAAACAGTGTCGTACTGTGGGTGGGTGGGGGGCATGCAGTTTATGAATTAAGTTCATTCTGACAGTTCCTCGCTGTCAACAGCAGAGCAAAGGAAGAGGCATAGGAGAGGGCGATGGGAGGGAGAGGGGGTGGGAGGGAGGGAGGGAGGAAGGGTGGGGGTGCTAGCTGGCGCCGTTCTGTCCCATGGCTGCAGGGGGAGAGACGCCGACAGGAGGCATGACGATCGCCCGCAGTTCCTGGTTCAGTGACGAAACCTCCCCGTCCTGCGTCTCATAGAGGCGAACCGCTTTGGTGAACTGCACGAGGCCTGAAGACAAAAGACACAGAACATGCATGATCATAACGCAGTAAAAAGTTTTCACCCATTTGCAAGCTACAAAAACGAGAAACTGGTATAATCTCAAAAAAAAAAAAAAGAAAAAAAGAAAAAAAAAAGATGTGTTGGTATCTTTTTTTTTCAGAACTCTTGCCAGTGAGTGTGTCACTGTGTGTGAATGAGTGTGAAGACTGTACTGTGCAATTTCACTTGTAATTGCTAGGTGTGGGGGAGCAGTGGGGAGTGGGGGGTGTGAAGGTTGTGTGTGAGTCGATGTGTATGCATAATACCTGTAACATGTGTTTTTATGTATATGTATGTATGTGTGTGTATATATATATATATATATATATATATATATATATATATATATATATATATACACACACACACAGTTCTGTGCAAGGGTGCAAATGCCTATGTGCCTATGAGCCAGACTAAACAGGTAAGATCCAGTCTTATAATCTTAAGAACAAAGCTCAAAACATTCACTCTCTCACCATCTCCTTCTGCCGGGAAGCCATATTTATGAATAACTTCCATCTGAATCTGAGCCACAACAGGAAAGACAATCTGCATGCCCTTCAACATATCGTTGCCAGC
>NC_134906.1:11626275-11656275 GCF_041734735.1 Babylonia areolata | reverse complement strand
CATATGTGCGTAAATGACGCACAGATTTACAACTTTGACGCACAAAATTTTTACCCTGTGCGTCAATGTGACGCACACTTTTTCCTGTAACTAACAAGCATCTTACGGCTTCCAGGAAAACCTCGAAGCACGCATCGTGGGCCTAAGCTTAGGCTAGTGCATAGCAGACGAAACTGAGCTGGCCAAAAACGTGTTAGAGTAACTTCCCTTGCCGATGCAGGCAAACGCTGTTGTGTGTTCATTAGTAGTGAGTATGGTTATGTGCTCATTATAAGTAGTTGACTGTGTTTTCATTGTATTCAAGCATTTCGAATGTCCTTGTTTGGAGAAGGTGTGGGTTTCTTTTCATTTTCATTGTACAATTGTCTTCATTGATTTTTTGTATGTTTTCCTGTTGACCCTCAGAAATGTGACAATGACCCTCAAAAATTCCAGTCAAAGGGTCACAGTGACCCTCAAAAAATCAGGCCCATTGGGAACACTGAGTGGTCTGATTTATCATTCTCTTTTTAGTGCTTTTACTCTGTTGAATAATAAGTGTTATAAGTCTCTTCCATATTTTGACGCTTTTGTTTTTGATGCTGCTTTTGTGAGTTGGTGTGGTTCTGAGGATCCTGGTCGTTGTATTATTTTCATTCCATTTAATTTACTGTTATGTATTGTGAAAATCCTTTTCCAGGTTGTTGATCTATTTGGTTTTTTTTCCTTTTGCAGGGGTGTTGCCTCCAAACACTGAGGAATATGACGAGAAGAAAGGATTGAAAAAGATCACAGAATATAAATACAATGAAGAAGGGAAAATTGTGAAGGTAAATTTTGTAATGTTTGTTATTCTGTTGCATTTGTATGTTACCTTTGTTTAAGAATATCTTATTTTTTTTATTGTCGACATTGATTGAAGTTTGTTGTTGCTTTTGAAGTTGCAATGATTTATTCGGGCATTGGAAATGTTTGTTGATTGGCGGTTTTTATATCATGTAAATTTGAAAATACGATATCTGTTATGTGGATCTGAGTCTGTTTTATTATATTATTCTTTTTAATTGACTCTGATTCTGAAAATACAAGATGATTACCTGATTTTTAGACAGACACATTTAAGTGTCATTTGTATTGTTCTGTGTATGTTTCACCCCCATAGTTTTAAGATAAGATACATATATATTCTCCCTGTAATCTGTTCTCTGTGCCTGTCAGTGTTAAAAGTCGTAATGCACCATTACTGCTATTGAGGCATGAGTGACAAAGTCAAACATGTGTTTGTATCATTATAATCAATTTTATATAGAATATAATATCAGTAGAAGGGTCAGTTGATCGGGGTCACCAGATTCTGAGAGGACACAAAACATTCAAAATGCATGCACAAAGCACACGCACACACAAAAAAAACCAATTGAATTAGGAGAGAATTGGATTGACTTGAGTCTTTTGAAGGTTTGTTTGAAATGCACAGACTCCATGATAATTAGTTATAAAATGAAAGTTTATTTGGTGTTTTTATAAAACCATTACTGGGTATCTTAGCGTGTATTATATGCTGTTATTTTTGTGTGAAGGGAGAGATTGAGTGGTGGTGTTTTTAAGTCTACTGGTGATTGAATTGCAATAGAATGTTTTCTTTTATATACTTAGTCTAAAAAGTATGCATATTTCATTTGCTTTTTTCTTTTCAGACAGTGAAGACTTACCAGACTAAGAACCTGAAGGTGTCCAAGTCTATAGCTCTGCGAAAGGTAAATCTTTACACTGATTTCTGATTATATGGCGATCAAGCACCTTGTAATTTACAACATATGTATTTTGCAAAGATAATCACTTTTAATGAAACAAGTAATGATTTCTACTTCAGCGTTGTATTAGACACTGGAAGTTGTGTTCAGTTATCAGGTTTTCTTGAAAGAAAAAAAAAGAAGAAGAAAAAAAAGAAGTAAGATAGCTTGTAAGAAAGAGTTGGAGGAATTAGAATTAAAGCCAGTCAACCCAGAATGATAAAAAAACAAACATATATACATGCTTATATATGAGATTTTGTCTGTATTTTTCTCTGTTTTATAAGGCACACGCATACATTCTGAGCATTAATTTACAAACAGAAAATTTATGTTGTGGACTTCATCCTGGCATCAGCTGTAACACTTTGTTACTTCCAAAATTTGTGTCAACATGGTATAAGTGCCAAAATTAGTGTCAACATGGTACTTGTGCATGACACCAAAATTAGTGTCAACATGGTAGAAGACTCCAAATTTAATGTCAAAACTAGTGTCAGTATGGTACAACCACCAAACTTAGTGTCAACATGGTACAAGACTCCAAAATTAGTGTCAGCATGATAGGAGACTCCAAAATTAATGTCAACATGTTACAAGCACCAAAATTAGTGTCAACATGGTAGAACTAGAAGACTCCAAAATCAGTGTGAACATGGTACAGACACCAAAATGAGTGTCAACATGGTAAAAGCACCAAAGTTAGTGTCAGCATGATACAAGCACCAAAGTTAGTGTCAACATAGTATGAGACTCCAAAATTAGTGTCAACATGGTACAAGCACCAAAATTAGTGTCAACATGGTACAAGACTCCAAAATTAGTGTCAACATGGTGCAAGCACCAAAATTAGTGTCAATATGGTAGGAGACTCCAAAATTAGTGTCAACATGATACAACCACCAAAATTAGTGTCAACATGATACAACCACCAAAATTAGTGTCAACATGGTACAACCACCAAAATTAGTGTCAACATGATACAAGCACCAAAATTAGTGTCAGCATGATACAACCACCAAAATTAGTGTCAACATAGTATGAGACTCCAAAATTAGTGTCAACATCGTACAAGCACCAAAATTAGTGTCAACATGGTACAAGACTCTAAAATTAGTGTCAGCATGGTACAACAAGCACCAAAGTTAGTGTCAACATGGTGCAAGACTCCAAAATTAGTGTCAACATGGTACAAGCACCAAAATTAATGTCAACATGGTACAAGCACCAAAATTAGTGTCAACATGGTACAGGACTCCAAAATTAGTGTCAACATGGTACAAGCACCAAAATTAGTGTCAGCATGATACAACCACCAAAATTAGTGTCAACATAGTATGAGACTCCAAAATTAGTGTTGACATCGTACAAGCACCAAAATTAGTGTCAGCATGGTACAAGACTCTAAAATTAGTGTCAGCATGGTACAAGCACCAAAATTAGTGTCAACATGGTACAGGACTCCAAAATTAGTGTCAGCATGGTACAAGCACCAAAATTAGTGTCAGTGTGGTACAAGCACTGAAGTTAGTGTCAACATGGTACAAGCACAGAAATTAGTGTCAACAAGGTACAAGCATTGAAATTAGTGTCAACATGGTACAAGCACAGAAATTAGTGTCAACATGGTACAAGCACTAAAATCAGTGTCAACATGGTACAAGCACTGAAATTAGTGTCAACATGGCATAAGACTCCAAAACTAGTGTTAACATCGTACAAGCACAGAAATTAGTGTCAACATGGTATAAGACTCCAAAATTAGTGTCAATATGGTACAAGCACCAAAACTAGTGTCAACATAGTACAAGCACCGAAATTATTGTCAACATGGTGCAAGACTCCAAAACTAGTGTCAACATGGTATAAGACTCCAAAATTAATGTGAACATGGTACAAGCACAGAAATTAGTGTCAACATGGTATAAGACTCCAAAATTAGTGTCATCTGGGTAAAAGGACCAGTTGTGCTATGGTATTAATTTTAGTGTAAGAGGAATGAGTATGTTTGATGTTACCTGTTAGATAGTGTTTGCATTTTTTGACATTTTTATTATGAGATCAGTCGGCGTGCTAACTGCAAAGTGAGTGAGATATGAAGCACAGCTACATGCAGCTGAAGAACTCGCACACACAGAAAAAGGTTGACATGTCATGTGACACTCATTCCATTAAGACCACAAATCATTCCATGATGCTCCTATTTTCAGACCTGGAAGAAGTTTGGTGCAGCTGAGAGGGACCCCCCTGGCCCTAACCCTGCCAACACTGTGATTTCTGAGGAAATCTTTATGCAGTTTGTCAGCAGCAGTGAGGTGGGTTGGTATCCCTGTGTGCTTTGTGTGTGTGCGAGTGCAGTCCGTTCTGTATGTTTGAATTTGTGTGTGAGTGGGTAAAGTGCACTGTGTGTGTGTGAGAGAGAGAGAGAGAGAGAGAGAGAGAGAGGCTGCGTGCACACTGATCATTGTGAACTTCCTTACTTTGGGAAGGACAGGGACTGGCAGAACCTGGTGTTATTTCAGAGTTACTTTCGTTTTCTCCGCATAGGCGGATAGTAGTTTGCACATGACAGGAATGTCAGACCCCTGCCAGAGTCTGCGCTAGTGGGTCACGGTTAGTATGTTAGATAAACGTAATTTTAGGAAGAAAATTTCCTTTTCCTTCACTTCCCTATCATTTTGCACTGTTTCAGTGGCAGTACTCATTTTGAGTCCCCCCCCCCAACCACACACCCCCCCCCATACACAGCCACACCCTGGTTGTTAAAATCTTCTTGAAAGAAACAAATGCAGATTCACAAATCATACAACTGATTGGTCAGAGAATACTGTAAAGAATCAGTTCAAAATAAGCAGTTACATTGAAATGAAAATAAAATAAATGTATTATGCTCCTCATCCCCACTGCCCCCACACACAAAAAATGTTTTGTTTTAGGAGCAATACAGCCTCTAAGTGTTTGAGATGCACTGTGCACGGAGGAACTATGACTAGCAGAATAGCAGATTCCTGAATCATCCAGCACCTGGAATTTTTCTTTCAGAGAAACTTGGCAGGTTTGGTTTGTGAATGCAAGACTCGTACCATCTGGTATGCATCTACTTCCATGTATGTTGCCATAATTTCCACGTCTTGAAAAGACCACAGAAGCCACTCTATAACTGGACATTGTGCTGTTGTGACATGGCAGCAGACCAGGGTCTTCTCTGGCAGTTTTTGTTGTTGTTTTTTTGTGTGTCGCAGCACGTTTCTCTGTGTGAAATTAGGCTGCTGTCCCCAGTTAGAGCATGTCGCCACAGTGCAGCACCAACCTTTGCTTTTTCGTTTCTCTGTCTGCAGTTTATTTGGTTTACTGTGAAAGCAGTTTTTTCTACAGAATTTCGCCAAGGAAAACTCTTATTGACATGGGTTCTTTAACATGTGCGAAGTGCATGCTACACATTGGACCTCAGTTTATCATCTCATCAGTATCGGTATCAGTAGCTCAAGGAGGTGTCACTGCGTTCGGACAAATCCATACCTGCTACACCTTATCTGCCAAGCAGATGCCTGAGCAGCAGCATAACCCAACGCACTTAGTCTCATCAGATTGACTAGTATCCAGACCACCACTCAAGATCTTGTGGAGGGGAAGAAAATTCTGGCGAGTGTAGGGTTGGATTGCTCACACACAGTTTCTCTTGCTTCCAAGGCAGACCCATCAGGACATTTGTCATTGCCCCTACTCCATAGTGATCAGACAGACAGCCTCAAATTAGGTTTCTGCAGAAAACCCCTAAACAGATTTCTTATTTTTGTATCATGATAGAATAATATGGCTGCTGTTTTGGTAAGTGCGGATACCAGTAATTTAGGAGATGAGGAAGTCACTGAGAATGTGTGTTGTGTGTTTTCACCTGGAATGTGTGTTGTGAGTTTTAACTCTGTGCTGTGTGTTTTCACTGAGAATGTATGTTAAGTGTTTTCACTGAGAATTTGTGTTGTGCGTTTTCACTGACAATTTGTGTTGTGTGCATTCAATGAGAATGTGTGTTGTGTATAATGTGTGGTGTGTTTTCACTAAGAATGTGTGTTGTGTATAATGTGTGGTGTGTTTTCACTGAGAATGTGTGTTGTGCGTTTTCACTGAAAATTTATGTGCGTTTACTGAGAATGTGTGTTGTGTATAATGTGTGGTGTGCATTTACTGAGAATGTGTGTTGTGTATAATGTGTGGTATGCATTTACTGAGAATGTGTGTTGTGTATAATGTGTGGTGTGTTTTCACTGAGAATGTGTGTTGTGCACAATGTGTGTCAGGTTTTCACTGAGAATGTGTGTTGTGTATAATGTGTGGTGTGTTTTCACTGAGAATGTGTGTTGTGCACAATGTGTGGTGTGTTTTCACTGAGAATGTGTGTTGTGCACAATGTGTGGTATGTTTTCACTGAGAATTTGCGTAATGTGTTTGCAGCAAAAACAACCGGACGAGGACGATGACCCACTGGCTAAACTGAAGAACCAGAAAATCGTGCAGTGCCGAATCTGTAAGGGTGACCACTGGACCACCAAGTGTCCCTACAAAGATACCTTGGCCCCATTGCAGGTAAGAGAAAATATGGGTTTGGTGTCATATACTGTACCATGTCAAACGGATGCAAACTAGGCCTATGGTTTGCTCTGCTTGGCCAAATTTCGCGCGGCTAACAGTGAAAAGACGGGCCCGCCCGCTCTCAGCCAATCAAACGCCTCTAAAAGCTATAAGCGCTGAATCATTCCTTTGGCCAAGGCTCTCCACGCCATCTTGTCAGGTTTACGCTCTGTCTCGTCTTGCGCTTTTTTTGGCTATTAAGCGTATTCATTTGGCCTTATTTTGCTGCATGCGGCTTGTGTTTATTGTATTCTTACATTCTGTGTACTCGATTCGACTCGGCACCCTCGATTTGTTCGTTTTTTTCTGCCTCTAAGTCGATCCTGTCTTTCCTTTCTCTGTTGGGGGTCGGATTTTCGCTGGGTGCCTAAGCGCAGGGTTCCATGCCTTCGTGTGCCATACCACGAAGGCAGGGATCATGATGCTGGGATTGAGACTCAGCAAGAGACTCTCCCAGGCCCGGAGCTCATGATTTCGACTGTTGGGTTGTGTGTTGTGTGTGTGTGTGTGTAGGGATACTTCCATGTGCTGTCTGTGAAGTGATGTGTTGTGCTGGTTATGTGTTTGATGAAAGATGGTGGTGAAGTCGTGTGAGTGTGTTTGCATGTAGTGACTGTGTGTCTGTACTATGGAGACTGTTTTTATGTATTTGTTTGTTTGTGTAGCTGTGTATGTATATGTACATGTGCGTGCATATGAACTTGTTCAGGAATGTTATTGTCCTTTTATGTGCACAATAGCTGAGTGATTAAAGCATTAGACTTTCAGTCTGAGGATATAGGGTTCATGTCCTGATCATGGCACCCTGTGGGTTTGGGGTGGAAACGTTTCTGATCTCCCAGGTCTAACAATGGGCGCAGTCGTGCTCATCCCTGAATTCCCTTCGTGTGTGTGATTATATGCATGCAGAAGAGCTAATGCTCACATAAGAGATCCATGTTGGTGTTCAGTGGATTATGTCATCAAGAAAATGCCCAGCTGGCAGCATGCTTACACCAGTAAATGGTCGTGCACATAAAAGCTTACTTGTGCATACATACAAATAAACATGAGAGGCGCAGCCCACAAGGGCAGAGGAAGTGACTGTAGCTTCATGCAGTGTGTGTCTGTGTGCATGTGCGGAACCAGTTTGATTTGTCATTGATTTTGTAAACATGGGTGTGTTCCAAGTGCACATGCACTTTATAAATTTTTGGATCTTTGTATATGTGTGCTCTTCACATACGAAACAAGACATGATTTTGATTAAACTTTAAATGCTTCTGTTCTTTTTGTATCACATTAGATGACCTCGCACATTGGTAACACACCCTTGTCACAAACTTCTGAACAAATATTTAAAGCGTCCATCTGCTCTTTCTGTATCCACATATGATGTATGATGACCTTGCAGATTGGTAAGACACCCTTCTCACAGGCACGTAAACATACATTTTCAGACATGCATATGTGCAGACCAAACTGCAAAGTGAGAACTGTAGATCAGTGATTGCTCCACTGCAGTGAAAATTACATCCTACTCTTTTGTGGACTATGACTCAAAAAAAACTAGGAGGCAAGATGGCACTGGCTCTTAGTGCTGTTAGCCTTTGGGGCTCATTGGCCTTTGGAGACCATCCAAAGCCCTCTTGGCCAAGAGAGTGGATGTAACCAGGGCAAGACAGTCTCCACATTAATCCAATTCTAGCCCAGATAGTCAGGACAGCAGCTGCCGCCTCCTGCTGTTCTGATGGCCACAGTGGGACACGACTGACTCTTATACAATGTGTGCCTAGGAAAAACTGACGGAGGAGCAGCGGAAGCCTTCAGAGGCTCCGGCACCCACTACAGGTGGCGCTGCCGCAGGTCCCAAGCCCACCGGGGGCTCCAAGTATGTCCCTCCCAGCCTGAGAGACGGGGCCAGCAAGGGGAGAGGAGAGTCCATGGCCAACCAGAGGAAAGGTCAGTGTGATTTGTAGTGAAATGACTATTGCTTTGTATTGAGGAAGGTGACAGAATGGTTGAGTTAAGATGTTCATCTACCAGTGCCGAGTCTGTGAGGGCCTGGGTTTGAATCCTGGTCTCGCCCTTTCTCCCGAGACTGACTGGAAAATCAAACTGAGCGTCCAGTCATTCGGAGCTGCATGCACTTGGCGCATTGAAAAAGAACCCTTGGCAACAAGAGTGTTGTCCTCTGGCAGAAATCTGTAGAAGAAAGCCACTGTGATAGGTGTATAAATATCGATATGCCTGCATTCAAGGCCTGACTGGGTTATACTGCTTGTCAGGCATAGCAGCTGTGGTGGAGTGTATTACTTAATGGATTTGTCTGAGCGCAGTGATGCCTCCTTGAGAAATTGACAACTGAAACTATAATGAGATAGTTTTGTCGCAGTAGATTTCTCTGTGTGAAATTTGGGCTGCACTCCCCAGTGCCACCTTTTTTATTTTCCCCAGGATTTTTCTTAGGAAATTTGCCAGGGACAGTGTTTTTGTTGCCATTGGATTTTCTGTGGGCGGCATGTTCATGCTGCACATGGGACCTCAGTTTATTGTCTGATCCGAATGACTAGCATCTAGACCACCACTAAATTGTCTAGTGGAGGGTGGGGGTGGTGACTGAGTGTGAGATTTAATCCCGCGCACTCAGATTCTCTCACTACCTAGGCGTTGCCACCCCACTGTTTCTGCTTGTAGGTTCTGCAGACATATGTTGGATGCATTGAAAGCAGTTGTTTTTGTTGTGTGCTTTTTTTTAGCTGCAGGAAGGTATTCCTGTACTGTATTATGTGTTTACTTGCAACAGTTTCTTGGCTGTTTGATTTATCTAATCTTCTTCCTCTATCTGTTTTTGTTAGTTACACATTTTTAGCATGTACTGATCAACCCAAAGCATATATTGCAAATACTAAGCTTTTCTGAATCGAAAGGGTTGTAAAGAGAACTGAGAAGGAAGGAAAAAAACCCACCTGATAATGGGAGTATGGGTGCCTAAATGGCAGGGTAAAAAACAACCATGCAGGCAAAATCCCACAAGTGAACATTGGAGTTTTTACTGTGCATTATCAGCATTTATACAAGAGAAAGAAAGGAAAATATTGGTGTTGATGTTTCTCGCATTTTCATTATTATTATCACAACAGGAAATACTTGTTTGGTGCTCCTTTCATTGTTGAGATTTTTGTTGTTGCAGATGAGGCGGCCACCATCCGTGTGACCAACTTGTCAGAGGACACGCGAGAGTCTGACCTTCAGGAGTTGTTCCGACCTTTTGGCCCCATCTCGCGCATTTACCTGGCCAAGGACAAGGTCACTGGACAGAGCAAGGTCAGAACTGAAGGCCGAATAGCTTCAGCCATGTGTCATGGTAGTGTGTGTGGCAAAAATAAAGGTGTTTATCAGTGTGTCAAAAGTTTAGAACTTAAATGTGATTGTGTTTAGTGTCAGACAATTTTGTGTAAAAAAAAAAAAAAAAAAAAAAAAGAAGAAGAAAGAAGTATTCAATTGTTTGGGGTTTTTTTTTTTTAAAGAAAGAAAAAAAGAAGCTCTCTTTTTCTCAGGGAATTTTGAGGACTAGGGGGTGGGGATATTGAACTTTGTGTGTTGAAGTTTTGGAGTTTCTTTCATTTTTCTTTTTTTTTTTTTTCTTTTTAAAAATAATTGTTTGATGAAAAATTGATAAAATGGTCAATGTTGCATGTACAAAATTTACATGCATGAGTCAGGTTACTTTTGTCTATATTTTCTTTCTGATGGTTTTGTTTTTTTTCTTCTTTTTTTTCAGTTCCTTCTTTATTTATTTATTATAGGTTTTATAGGATCAATGTTGACAGTGTTTTAAATTGCTGCTATGGCCCAGTATAGTACGCTGGGCGATAAGCAACAAATAAGGAATAATAAACAACACATAACTGAGTTAAAAAGCAAAAACTGTGAACAACAAACAACAAATAACCGTGAAATGATCCTTTGTGTGCAGGGCTTTGCATTCATCAACTTCCACAGGAGGGAGGACGCAGCGCGTGCTATAGCTGGCGTGTCGGGATTCGGCTACGATCATCTTATCCTCAATGTAGAATGGGCAAAGTGAGTGTGTTTTTCTCTCTTTGGGGGTGGGGGTTGTGGGTGGAGTGGAAGGGGAGGTGGTGGGGGGGGGGTCATTTGCTGTACTGCTACCACTATTTGAATTTTGTTTTGCCAGTTTGAGAGGTATTTATATTTTTATTGGGTTTTTTTTTTTTCCATTCATCTTTTTACCAGGAGACTTCCACAACATGCGGTACCATTTTATTTATTCATCTTTTCACCAGGTGATTTCTGTAATATGCCATACTATTTTATTCATTTCTCATTTCACCAGGGGCTTTCTACAACATGCTGTTCTATTACTTATCAGTCAGTTGACTTATATTTTGCAGGCATAGAAAAAAATTTGTTTCTTATATTTATATGATATATATCTGTCAATTTATGTTTTGCAGGCCCTCGGGACAGCAGTAGTTGAAGAAATTGTGAGCGACTTTATTGCGGAGCAAGTTGCTGTCTGTGAGTACCTGTTGTGGACGATCATCAAACACCAGCATCGGCTGAAAATTAAACACCATCAGTGTATAAAGATGAAAGGGACTCGTGAAAATGAAATTAAAATGTGTGATACATGGGTATCAGGCTGAACTGTGTACTGTTTTCTGTTTGACGTGGATGGCATGGTGTGTGTTTGTGTGTGTTGTGGTGTGTGTGTGTGTGTGTGTGTGTGTGTGCCAAATGTTCATAGAAAACAAAAGTCGGTGTTGTCTCCAGCTTTTGAGATTTGTGCTTGTGTGTGTGTGTGTGTAAATAAAGGAATATTTGATTTATTAACTTCATGTTTCCAAAACACTCTGAAAACTGGCATTGGTGAATAACGTGTGGATATGATTTTTTGCACATTAAATGATATTCCACACACATAATCATCTACACATGGGATTTAGACAATCTATATGTACACACACACACACACGTAAAATTCATGTCATGCAGAAACACACAAACACATACAAATGAAAATCTCATAAAGCAGAAAAACCTATTCTTGAACAGAACCCATCAGGTGTTACTTGGATTCAAACCATGAATCCTGCATTACAGTGATAGAAGTCCAAAGCTCGAACAACATGGCATTCATAACCTTCGGAACCTGTAGCATCAATAAAACTTTAGACTGCCAATTACAGACACAGTAGAGTCTCTCAAAGAGTGAAACCTGGCTCTTAACTCTCCATACGAACGGCGAAAGAGACGACGTTAACAGCGTTTCACCCCAATTACTACCATCAAAATATTGCAAGCGGAAGGCTCTTACACTGAAGGGGTGAACGTTGACAAAGAATACCACAATTCTGATGACGGAAGCTAAAGGTTGGGTCATTGAGACACCCACTGGACATCCGAGGGGTCTGTGTAGAGGAGAGGAGAGGACTGGCCGTACTGAGTGAGTTAACAATACAGTTTACAATTTGGCTTCATTCTGACACGTGGAAATCAGGAAATCACGCTCAGTCATGTTTTAGTTTCTTGAGGAAGCATCACTGCTCTTGAACAAATCCATATACACAACACTACATCTGCTAAGCTGATGCCAGATCAGCATCGTAACCCAGCACACCAATTCAGGCCTTGAGTGCATGCAAATGTATTTGTGTACCAATCAGGATGGATTTCTTCCGTAGAATTTTGCCAAAGGCCAACACTTACGTTGCTGTAGGTTCTTTATCAGTGCCCCAAGTGTGTACTTGTACATGGAACCTTGGTTTATCACTTCATCCTTGTGACGAAACACGATTTGGGAGAAAGGGCAAAACTGGGATTTGAACCTAGACCCTCAAGGTTATTGCATCGGCAGTTAACTCTCTCCATACGAATGGCGAAAGAGACGACGTTAACAGCGTTTCATCCCAATTACCATCATCAAAATATTGCAAGTGGAACACTCTTATACTGAAGAGGTGAATGTTGACAAAGAATACCACAGTTCTGACGACGGAAGCTAAAGGTTGGGTCATTCAGACACCCACTGGATATCCGAGAGGTCTGTGTAGAGGAGAAGAGAGGACTGGCCGTACTGAGTGAGTTAACAATACAGTTTACAATTTGGCTTCATTCTGACACGTGGAAATCAGGAAATCACACTCAGTCATGTTTTAGTTTCTTGAGGAAGCATCACTGCTCTTGAACAAATCCATATACACTACACTACATCCGCTAAGCAGATGGCAGATCAGCATCGTAACCCAGGGCACCAATTCAGGCCTTGAGTGCATGCAAATGTATATGTGTACCAATCAGGATGGATTTCTTCCGTAGAATTTTGCCAAAGGCCAACACTTACGTTGCTGTAGGTTCTTTATCAGTGCCCCAAGTGTGTACTTGTACATGGAACCTTGGTTTATCACTTCATCCTTGTGACGAAACACGATTTGGGAGAAAGGGCGAAACTGGGATTTGAACCTAGACCCTCAAGGTTATTGCATCGGCAGTTAACTCTCTCCATACGAATGGCGAAAGAGACGACGTTAACAGCGTTTCATCCCAATTACCATCATCAAAATATTGCAAGTGGAACACTCTTATACTGAAGAGGTGAATGTTGACAAAGAATACCACAGTTCTGACGACGGAAGCTAAAGGTTGGGTCATTCAGACACCCACTGGATATCCGAGAGGTCTGTGTAGAGGAGAAGAGAGGACTGTCCGTACTAAGTGAGTTAAAAGTGTCTTAACTATCCTGCCACCTTCCATAATAAATCTCTCCAGCGGGGAATTCTAACCCCAGTCTCCCGCATGACGGGCAGGGATACTGACCACTGTACTACCGAGGAGCTCAGTCATGTAGTTTAACCTCCAGGCAGGATAAATCAAACTGGTGTCCGCAAATGTTGATGCTGCTGAAGTTAATGTCACTACCTTTAAAAATAAATGATCACAAAAACATACAGGGCTGATGTTGGCCTTCATGGGGTTCTTTTTAACAACATTGGATGCATACTTCTAATGGGTAGTGTTTAGGTGTTTTTTTTAAACTGTGCCTTATGCAAGACAAGGGCAGGGGGTGAAAATTTCTTGAGAACAAAACGTAAAAAGGAGCATGTCTTGCAGAATAACTGATGTTTAACACATCACAACAATGGCAAAATAGCTCTCAGTCTCATTGTTTAATACAATATTCATTGAGAGAACTGGTGCAGTGATGGCCTAGAGGTAACGCCTCCGCATAGGAAGTGAGAGAATCTGAGCGCGCTGGTTTGAATCACGGCTCAGCCGCCAACATTTTCTCCCCCTCCACCAGACCTTGAGTGGTGGTCTGGACGCTAGTCATTCGGATGAGACAATAAACTGAGGTCCCGTGTGCAGCATGCACTTAGCGCACGTAAAAGAACCCATGGCAACAAAAGGGTTGTTCCTGGCAAAGTTCTGTAGAAAAATCTACTTCGATCGGAAAAACAAAACTGCACACAAGAAAAAATACAAAAAAATGAGTGGTGCTGTAGTGTAGCGACCCGCTCTCCCTGGGGAGAGCAACCCGAATTTCACATAGAGAAATCTGTTGTGATAAAAAGAAAGACAAATACAAATGCTTCCTAAGACAGCCAGCAGTGGAGATGGTGGCATTGTGTGTCGCAGGAAATGAAGAGGATTCAGCTAACCTGTGCGTGTGCTGCATACACAACCTCTATATCGTTTTATATGAAACACTAGCACCCAGACCATGTTCAAGTTGTAGTGCGGGAGTTGGGTGGAGAGCACTGGTTAGTGAGATTTGAACCTGGGGCTCTTGCTGCCTTGGCCAGCAGCCCATCCACTCAGCAACCATATTATTCAAAATGTGATAGAACAGGTAAAACAACACATGCCCGATGACAGTTTTTTAACCCCTTCACCGCCAGTCAATTTAGGGTACAAAATTTCCTTGTGGTATAAACACAGAAAAGACAATGGCTAAGAATAGCTGGGGATTCCCCCTGCGATGTGTATAACAAATGTGGCCTATCCCACCACCGAACATAAAGAGCAGTAGGTTCATGGATAACAAACCAATGAATAGTCACCTTTCAGTGACATGGGTCCTCTACCACGCCTGTGCATAAATGCGAGCTTGGCGGTGAAAGGGTTAAAAGAATTTGTTTATTTCACAGTTCTGAAAGTTTACCACTGAAAGAGAGAAAGCTAACATTGAGCCTTTTTTTTCTCTCTCTCTCTCTCTTTCATTCTTTTTCCTTCTGGTCAACTTTTAAAAAAATTTCCAATGTTATTAGTATTGATACACCTGCTACTAAAGAAATTTGTTTTGTAATTTTTCCTTATCATTGTGTGGTTTCTGCATAATTTTATTTGTAGTTACATCATGACTTCATTTCTCTGAGAAAATATTGTGGATGAAAAAGTGGAAGTTAACAAAACTGACTACAGAAAGAGTACAGCTGTTAACACAGGAAAATATCTAGAATGCCCATGTGCACACACAAAAAAATATTTTTGGTGTAAAGAGTGCACACCTGCATGTTCGCATGCACACACAAACCTTTAACATGCACTTAATATTACTAATTAGCCAGCAAACAAACACACTGTCAAAAACAAAGAAATTTCAGCAGACATTTCTGCTTTGTGTGATCTTCTTTCTACATAACAGAAGTAATTCTCTTGCAACAAATGTGGACATTCACAGCAACTGTATGCATTCTTCTGTGCTTCTTGTGAGTTAAAACAAACTTGAATCTGCCAGCACATGAACGACACACACTCACAGGCAGTTAGGCCTTTAGCAAGCAGACATGAATACGCTTGGTCAAACTGTATGCGCATACACACACTTTGATTGATTGATTGATATGGATATTTATATAGCATCTATTCTTGGTCAGAGACCAAGCTACGCTTTACAAGCACGGGGTCATTTGCACAGCAGGCTGCCTACCTGGGTAGAGCCAACTGACAGCTGCCACTGGGCGCTCATCATTCGTTTCCTGTGTCATTCAGTCATATTTCAGGCATGCACACATACACGCTCAGACAGACATATAACATTTTATGTGTATAACTATTTACCCCGCCATGTAGGCAGCCATACTCAGTTTTCACTTGCTAGTCTTTGGAAGGAGGAAAGTCGAGTTCTCAAAAATAAAACCAACCCAACCACCCTCCCCAATACACATACAATTCAAACAGAAAATCCAGGCCTGTCTTTGGGGAAATTTAAGTATTCTCAAAATACCAGCAGCAAAAAACAAAAGTTAAAAGAAGGTGGGGGTGGGGGAGATTTAATTCTAACAACCCCACCCCTAAGTAAAAAAACACCCCTAAGTAAAAAAACAAACCAAAAACAACAACAAAAAAACAAAAACAAAAAAACACCCAATGATCTAAGGCTCCCTCCAACCCATCTAAAAAGTTTACAGTAGCCTGATAAAAGACAAGTTATAAAAGTTACCAGACACCCTCGCAAAGAATGTAAAATGCAAAATAAGAAACAAATGCTTAGATCAAACTTCACCCTCTGCATCAATAAATTTTTCTCCTGCCAGACAGAAATTGGTTTTCTCAAATCCAGTCAAACAAGTAAACTTTTGGATGAAGAAGTGTCAGATCAAACTCATTTGAACCCCCACCCCCCTGACTGACACAAATGCGTGTGCGAACTCAGAGTCTTTATTGTTTAAAATTTTCTTTCGGTCATTTGTGCTGAATATTGCAGGCAGACATGTGTTAAAAAGAAAGCATTGTTTTATGCATGTTGAAAGTAAATATTCCTAGACATAGAAGACACACATATAAAAAGTGAATTGAAGCTCACATATAAAGTGAATTGAAGCCGACACGAGCACTGCCATTCCATTTGCAGTCACACACACACACACAACTCGCTAGCCTTCTAGTAGGAAAGTCAAGTGTTCAACAAAGGCAGTCTTGTGTATTATTTACAGAAGTTACTTGATTAAAATGTCAACAGTATCTCTAAATGAAAAAGCGTCATGTCAAACGCCTCACGCACGAGAGAGGAAGAGACAAAATTATCAACTTTGCAACGAGATGTCCAACCCTCTTGGGAAGAGAAGGGTGGCCCTAAAAAGGGCCCTGGCCGGAGGTGGAGGAAGGCAAAGAGCTGGACTTCACTTCTTGGCCGGCTTCTTGGCAGCAGCCTTCTTGGGAGTCTTAGGCTTCTTGGGCTTGGCTGCCTTCTTGGCTGCTGGAGATTTGGCTGCCTTCTTGGGTTTGGCCGCTTTCTTGGCTGGAGACTTGGGCTTCTTGGCAGCAGCCTTCTTGGCCGGAGACTTGGCCTTCTTGGCAGCAGGTTTCTTGGCCTTGGCAGCGGGCTTCTTGGCAGCGGCCTTCTTGGGAGACTTGGGCTTCTTGGCTTTCTTGGGCTTGGCAGCAGCCACCTTTTTCTCTCCCAGACGGAAAGAGCCAGAAGCTCCAGTGCCCTTGGCCTGCTTCAGGGTGCCGGCCTTCACTCCAGCCCTCAGGGCCAGTTTCAGATGAGCGTTGATCTTGGTGGCTTCAACGCCCACCTTGTAGTTGGCCATGATGTACTTGAGGATGGCCTGGCGGGAGGAACCACCGCGCTCCTTCAGGGAGGTGATGGCGGCGGCGATCATGACGTTGTACTTGGGGTGCTCTGCAGGCTTGGCTGGCTTCCTGGGCTTGGCGGCCTTCTTGGCAGGAGCAGGGGCTGGTGCGGCGTCAGACATGGTGTAGAGCGTTGTAGCTGGACGGCGGAGAGATCTGCTTGCTAGCTGAACAAAACTGCGAATGAAAATCGCGGTGGCCGAGCGCAATTTATACAGCGCGAGCGAACTGCAAAGCCAGCGCCGCGCAGCCGCGAGCAAACTGGCCCTCGCGAGGCCTCGATTTGGCAAAATTGTGTTTGTTGGTGTTTGTTTCAGGGCTTTTATTTCACCGAAAACAATAAGAACACCCATATATAGCATATCACCGGAATTGTCGATAATTTGCCTTTCTTTTGATCCATGTAGTGAGAATGTATCTACTCTTGGTGAAAAGAAATCTTGAAAAAAATATCTAGTTAACGACCAGCTGAAACGAGTTCGTTGCACAAAATTATTAATTTCACTCAGAATCTCGATGCTGTCAGTGTGAATATGTTATTAACAAGTGCAAAGGACTTCAAACTATTCATTAATACAATTTGTTTGTCTCGGAAAGAAGTATGGAGCGAGTATAAAGCTGTTTTCTGAGCACCACAAAACACAAAATCGAATCCGCCCGTCATTTCCCCCATTCTCTCTTTACGCTTACTGAATATTTCGACTGCTTGTTTTCAGCTATTTGCGTTTGAAATTAAACAACTGCCCTGCCTTTTAATAATATTTGACCAGGTAAATAGGAAGTTTTCTTGATTTTACCAGATACATGAGTTTAAGGTCTATTTATGGACGTTTTTTCAAGGCACGTTTCAGAGACTTTTCTGGACGATTCACAATGGCGTCGACCTTCCAGATTTGAACCTGTCGGTTATTCATTCTCAATACACAGCTTAAATGAAATTACTGAGTGTATGCTAATGAACAAGAAACATTTATAATGCGTTAATGTTCGTATTTGTATACTTTTAGTTGCGGTACTAGGCATAAGGACAACATACAAGTTTATTTATCTGGGGTCAATGTCAGAGGAAAAGATGGTTATATCCTATTTCCGTAGTCATATTATTTGTCGTCAAAAAGGAAATGATACACACTTAGTTTGTCTTAGAAATTAAATCTTGCATTCAAACACGATTCAGATTCCATAAGATATTAATGTTTGGTTCTAAGTGTGTTGTGTTCAAGCTGTATTTTGGCTAATTTCATTGCTCGAATTTCAAATGAAAATGGCGGGCTGTCCGAACAACACGCACAGCCAGAAAAGTTTTGAACTAAAATTGTTGTTGAATGGTGGCGTGTTTTGGTTTTTTGATGATGCCTATAGAGTTAAAAGACTGATCACTATTTGTGTTGTGTATCATAAGTCCTGTAATTATGTCGGAAATTCGTACACAGAGGCTCGGTACAGTTTCTGGGGAAGAAGAAATGAATTGAAACACATGGCGTGGTGGGATGGTGGACATGCAGTGATATAGATACGGACCCATAAATGCAGCTTCGAGCTGTGATATATATTTTATAAAAAGGGTTATCGTTATCATTATCTACGGATTTGTTAGTTCTCACGTTCCTCAGTTCTGGACAGAACTTGAAAATACCGGGCCAGATTGTAGTGGCAGTGGGTCGACTCGACTGAGGGGGTATGTATACGTCAGTGGTACCAAATATAAAAAGCATGCGGAAATAAGCAAGGGTCGTTCTTTGTTTGTACTGTTTGGTACTGATGAAAAATACAAAATAAAAACAAAAACATGGATACCATTCTGAAATAAGTTAGGCTATCAATGATTAGTGCCGTCAATTAATTTTTGACAGAAGGCTATAATCATGGCAAAGACCCCGGCCTAATTCTTACGGTCAGTTGGACTCTGAAAAGAGGCGAGGCAAACAGTAAACTGAGAGAACTGTATGATCAATGGTTTCTCCATTACAATGGGGAGTCATTAACAGCTTGGTCTTCAGTTTTATGAAGGACTATTACTCTCTAACTTGGAGGCTAGACAGTCGACTGCACTGGCTCAAAGACTACGTGCTGCAGAGACCGTCATAAGAGGGATAACTCTTACTGTTAACTCAGAAATAAAGAACACCGGCATTACGTACCCCTCCCCTCTGCCCACAGTTTATACTGTGTGTGTGTGTGTGTCTCTGTGTGTCTCTGTGTGTGTGTGTCACGGTGTGTGTGTGTCAGTGTGTGTGTGTGTCTGTGTGCGTGCGTCAGTGTTTGTGTGTGTCAGAGTGTGTGTGTGTGTGTCAGTGTGTGTGTTTGTGTCAGTGTGTGTGAGTGATTGTGTGTGCCCCGCTGTTTGTGTGTCAGTGTGTGTGTGTGTGTGTGTGTGTGTGTGTGTGTGTGTGAGTTGGATTGCTGATGTACTGCGGCCCGCAGCCTCCTGCCGACACACACACACACACACACACACACACACAGAAACCACTGTGACACACATTGACTCACTCATTTACGCACAAACACACACATGCACAGATGTGCACACCTTCGAAGACACACACACTCACATACACACACGCACGCGCTAACACAGATATGCACACGTACGAACACGAACAGACTGACACACACACACACACACACACACACGCGCACACACACACACACACACACACACACACACACACACACACACATATTGACACAGAACCACTGTAACACACATTGACTCACTCATTCACGCGCAAACATACACATGCACAGATGTGCACACCTTCGAAGACACACACACTCACATACACACACGCGCGCGCTAACACAGATATGCACACGTACGAACACGAACAGACTGACACACACACACACACACACACACACACACACACACACACACACACACACACACACACACACACAGAACCACTGTAACACACATTGACTCACTCATTCACGCGCAAACACACACATGCACAGATGTGCACATCTACGAACACCCCTCCCCCCACGCACACACACACACATACACCACCACCACCACCACCACCACCACTTCACACATACAGATACAGATGTGCACACCTACGAACACCCCCATACCCCCCCCCCCTCCTCTCCCGTGACACATACAGATGTGCACACCTACGAACAGACACACACGCGCGTGCGCAGATGCACACCATGACTCAATATGAAAGTATCCACGGACAACTCCTGTTCCCCTCCATCACCGACCCCCGACCTCCACATCCCCCTCAGCACACGCACACACACACACACACACACACACACACACACACACACACCGCTGACACAAATGAGAGAACTGTGACACACGCACGGTTTGCACGTGCACTGCCAAATGAGGATGAGCTGCCATGTTCGCATCAAATTTGACCACCAAAATCCAAGATTTCTCACTGATTTTCTTTTTCCTTTTTTAAAAAATAAAATACACCCCTGGAAGTACAAATATCACAACGAAAACAACACAACGCAGTGACACGCCTCTCAACTCAATACACTATTTTAAAAACACAACACACTCGTAATTCAACAACGAACGGATCACTCTCTTGCGTCTCTTTGTGTTGTTTGAACAACGCCATTTCTGTTCGAAACTTGAAACTTGACATTCGTCAAAATAGACGAGTAATACAATGTATATAGAACCAAATATATATATTACACGTACGCTAGATGATTGTGAATGTGTGATTTTTGTTTTTATACACTAATTCTAACACTAATCAAGAGTACTTTATTTCTATTTGACAACAAATAATGACATGACCAGAAACTGAGAGAGGTTGGAAATCATTCCCCCGATATTGACCCCCAATAAATTAGTTTCTGACACGAAATACTGCACACAAAAAATATCGAAATAAGAACACCATCACACTATTAATTTTATATATTCATTTACATTCACACATTTGTCTCCTCAAAGCTGATTTTTTGGAACAAAATTACCGACAGGTTGAAGACTGCAAGGTCAACGCCATTTTGTGAAGTCTTCCACAGAACCAGCCAGATGAACGGTCATGTATAGGCCTTAAATTCATCAGCACTAGTAAAATTAACAATGTTTTTTGTATGCCTGGTCAATAGACTATTAAAATGCAATAGAATGGCATTGGTTTCAAATGTAAATAGACGAAAAAAAGCGGTCGGAAAATTTAGTAAGCGTAAAGAGAGAATGGGGAAAATGGCAGAAGGGTTCGATTTTGTGTTTTGTAGTGCTCAGAAAACTGCTTTATACTCGCTCCAGGTACCAACTGGAAACAAAAAACTTACATGGGTGGATAGACTAGAGTCCCCTTAATTAATTTATAACATATTTACAATGACAGCATTGAATTTCTGAGTGAAGTGAATGATTTTGTGCAACGAACTCGTTTCAGTGGGTCGTAAACAAGAGATTTATTTCAATATTTCTTTTCACCAAGAGTAGATACAACATCACTGAACATACCAAAAGAAATTTCAATTATTGACAAATCTGTTGATATGCTATGCTTATGTGTTCTTATTGTTTTCGGTGAAATAAACGCCCTGAAACAAACACCAACAAACACAATTTTACCCAATCGAGGCTTCGCGAGGGCCAGTTTGCTTGCATTCCCGCGGCGCTGGCTTTGCAGTTCGCTTGGCGTGTATATAGATGATCCAGCTGCTTGCTACCTTTCATACGCGTTTTAGAACGGTTAGGAGACAAGTTGTCGTGTCCGCAAGTTGTTATTTTATTGTTTGTAAAGCAACCATTTTAATTCTTCGTTATGTCTGACTCTTCACGTGACTCTTCACCAGCTTCTGCTCCTGTCGAGAAGGTCACCAAGCCCAGGAAGCGTGCAGAGCACCCCAGCTACAACGTCATGATCACTGCTGCTGTGAAGTCTTTGAACGAACGCGGTGGTTCTTCCCGCCAGGCCATCCTCAAGTACATCTTGGCCAACTACAAGGTTGTCGAAGGACCCACCACTAACACTCATCTAAACCGGGCGCTGAAGGCTGGAGTGATGAGCGGCACCCTGAAGCATCCCAAGGGCATTGGAGCCAGTGGCTCCTTCCGTCTGGGAGAGAGGAAGGAAGGGGAGATTGATAAAGCCAAGAACCCAAAGAAGGCAGGCACCGCCAAGCCATCCAAGGAGGCCAAGGACGCCACCAATGCCAAGTCCACTGACGAGACCAAAAAATCCAAGTCCAAGTCCGTTGACAAGGCCAAACAGTCTCCCAAAACTCCCAAGAAGGCCAACACTACCAAGAAGCTGAAGTCACCGACCAAGGTGGCCAAACCTAAAAAGGTGGCCAAAGCTCCAGCCGTCAAGAAGGCAGGCAAGCGGAAGACCAGGAAGATGGCCAAGTAATGAAGAGCTGTCAAGTTTGTTTTGTTTTTTTTAAATTGGTTTTTAAACGTGTACCTGTTCTTACTATCCCCTCTAGGCTCTTTCAAGGGCCATCCTCAACTTCCCAAGTGGGTTGGACATCTCGTTGTACAAAGTTGATCATTGACCTTTTTGTTTCTGATTAGGGTGGGTGCCCCCCCCCCCAACCCCCCGCGCCCTCCCAATTCCCCGGGCCCCCCTCATCGCCCGGGGAATCGGTCGTTTTGGCACCCTTACTCCTTGGCATCTTAGATGAGAGGGTAGGGTAGTTCCTTCTAGAATAAAATTCACTTACGTTTTTTTTTTTCCTTCCTCAGCAAGACTGCTCAGCTCAGTATGCTCTCGGACAGTGCGTTCATGATTTTTTTTTTTTTGTTTTGGGGGGTGGGGCGCAAAGCTCGATCAGCTTTCTAAAGGGGGTGGCGGGAGGGGGAGGGGAGGGGAGGGAAGTCTCTTCCAGTTGCACAGAAGGCTTAACCTTCCCGTTCTGTTTTTTTTGTTTGTTTTTTTCTCTTTTTTTTCTGCAAGGCAAGTGATGGTGGTGGTTATTCTGGGGGTGGCAGAGGTTTTGTTTCTCCCATAAACTGATAACGCGTGTGTCCGAGCCAGGGTCTGTAAGCAGTGCGTATCTGTGCTGTGAGCGTTTGTGTTTGTGTACAGTATGTATGCCTGTATGGGTGTCTTGTGCACGGACTGATGCAAGAGAGCACATGTGCAGCCACGGTGTATCAGTGTAACCGACGCCTGTGTGTGTGTGTGTGTGGCCGTGAGGTATGTGGGACAGTTCACCTGTGGACAGAGGGGATGTGGTCTCTACACTGTATGTCAGTGGTGATGCGGTGCTCTCCTCCGTAAAACAGTTCGAATTTCACACAGGGAAATTTGTTCTGACAATACAATAATTGTCAGAGTGCAATGCATTGCGATGCAAAGCAATGTAATGCAATGCAATACACAAAGCAATGCGATACAACAGGACACGACTTACCAAGACACAACACACCTCAACAAAATTCAACACACTGAATCAGTGCATGTGTACAACACATCACGACACGACACAACACAACATACCTCACACCACACCACAACACGACATAACAAAACTCGACACGACATGACACGGCATACCACACACCACAACACAAAACACAACACAACACGACACAGTCCGACAAGTCACCTCGTTGCCCATGAACTGTGAACAACATAAGGGTACGTAATGCCGGTGTTCTTAATTTCTGAGTTAACTGTAAGAGTTATCCCTCTTATCACGGTCTCTGTGGGCAAGTCAGTCATGACCGACAATGACCATCAGAACAGCAGTGGAGGCAAATGCTGTCCCAACTATCTGGGCTAGAATTGGATTATAGCGGAGAGTGTCTCTCAGGCCCAAGTTACATCCCAACTCTCTGGGCCAAGAGGGTTTTAGTCGGGATGGTACCCTTCTTCTTCTTCTGCGTTCACTCGTATGCACACGAGTGGCCTTTTACGTGTATGACCGTTTTTACCCCGCCATTTAGGCAGCCATACTCCGTTTTCGGGGGCGTGCATGCTGGGTATGTTCTTGTTTCCATAACCCACCGAACGCTGACATGGATTACAGGATCTTTAACGTGCGTATTTGATCTTCTGCTTGCATATACACACGAAGGGGGTTCAGGCACTAGTTGACCTGGGAGATCGTAAAAATCTCCACCCTTTTACCCACCAGGCGCCGTCACCGTGATTCGAACCCGGGACCCTCAGATTGACAGTCCAACGCTTTAACCACTCGGCTATTGCGCCCGTCGGGATGGTACCCAAAAGGCCAACTAGCCCCCAAGGCTGCAGCACGTGCTGAGTTTGAGCCAGTGCAGTCGACTGTCTAGCCTCCAAGTTAGAGAGTAATAGTCCTTCACAAAACTGAAGACCAAGCTGTTAAGGACTCCCCATTGTAACGGGGAAACCATTGATCATACAGTTCTCTCTTTACTGTTACATGTCGTAGTGAAACTGCATGTTTGGTGCATATCTGTTATGCATGTGTGGGTGTATATGTGAATGTTTGTCTTCATGTTTTACATCTATTTGCTTATTTATCATCATTGTTATCTTATTTATTTATTTATTTATTATTGTTATTTATTATTATTATTATTACTACTACTACCTTTTTTCTTTTTTTTTAATGATTATTATTTATTTATTTATTTATTTGTGTAAGTTTATCTATTATTTATTCACCTTTTTTTTTCTCAAGGCCTGACTAAGCGCGTTGGGTTACGCTGCTGGTCAGGCATCTGCTTGGCAGATGTGGTGTAGCGTATATGGATTTGTCCGAACGTAGTGACGCCTCCTTGAGCTACTGATACTGATACTGTTACCTTCTTGTGTGTGTGTGTGTGTGTGTGTGTGTGTGTGTGTGTGTGTGCGCGCGCGCGCGCGCCTTGTGTGTGTGTGTGTATGTGTGCGCGCGCGCCTTGTGTGGGTGTGTGTGTGTGTGTGTGTACACGGTGTGTATGTGCCGTGTGTAGTGAGTAGTGAGCAGTAGTGTGCGTGCGTGGGTGTGAGCCGTGTACATGTGTGTGTGTCAGTGTGTGTGTGTGTGTGTGTGTGTGTGAGTGTCAGTGTGTGTGTGTGTGTGTGTGTGTGTGTGTGTGTGTGTGTGTGTCAGTGTGTGCTCCAGTGCTGTAACATTTCAGTCCCGTTCAGCTCTGTTTTGTTTCACTGACATTGTCAATGTTTCTGACTACAACGAAAGCCGACTAAAAAGCTTGCATCAGTCACTGAAATTCATAGTGCTCAATTGCATGATTCAGTTGTTCTAGGCGGTCAGTGCACAGTGGTTGCAACCTGAATACCAGTTGCCGTGCAAGTGGCCGCGCAAGAACTGACCACTAGTGAACGTGACTACCAGCACTGACTGAGCTGTACTGACGCAGTGACTCAGCTTCAACTGATCAGTCAGTTTCCGAGTATCCTATCATTTTGTTACATCTCAACCACCGCGGATCGATCTCTGTGGACTGAAAAATCAGTAGTACGTTATATCAAGTTTTGTTTTGTTTAGTCGACATTTGTAAATCGTGGACTGAAGAAGGGATACGATTGTCATGATCATTGGTTATCCTGACTTATTTCAAAATGTTCTCCATGTTTTTTTTGGGTTTTTTTCATCAGTACCAAACAGTACAAACAAAGAACGACCCTTACTTATTTCCGCAGGCTTTTTATATTTGGTACAACTGACGCATACATACATACCCCCTCAAGTCGAGTCGACCCACTGCCACAATCTGGACCGGTATTTTCAAGTTCTGTCCAGAACTGAGGAACGTGAGAATTAACAATTCCGTAGACAGTGATAACGGATAACCCTTTTTATAAAATATATATCACAGCTCGAAGCTGCATTTATGGGTCCGTATCTATATCACTGCATGTCTGCCATACTGCCATCCCACCACACCATGTGTTTCAATTCATTTCTACTTCCCCAGAAACTGCACCGAGCCTTTGTGTACGAATTTCCGACATAATGACAGGACTTATGATACACAACACAAATAGTGATCAGTCTTTTAACTCTAGGCTTCATCAAAAAAGCAAAACACGCCACCATTCAACAACAATTTTAGTTCAAAACTTTTCTGGCTGTGCGTGTTGTCCGAGCAGCCCGCCATTTTCATTTGAAATTCGAGCAATGAAATTAGCTAAAATACAGGTTGAACACAACACACTTAGAACTAAACATTGATATCTTATGGAATCTGAATAATGTTTGAATGCAAGATTTAATTTCTAAGACAAACAAAGTGTGACTCGACGGCCACCGTGACTGACTCGGCTCAACTGATAGTTCTATTGAAGTTGATGGTGCCGGCGGGCACACGCAAACACTGACACACACACACACACACACACTGACACACACACTGACACACAAGCACACACACACACACGCACACACAACCTGACGATCACTTTTCCGAACGACCGCCATATTTCATGTTATCTGCACGTGTTCCCACCACAATTTCTTGTCTGTTTCTATCAGAGTTACATCCTTTATATAGGTTTTTCACACATAATAAGACACAAAACAAACTTTGAGAGCTTACAACCATCACAATATCCCCAAACACAGCACGCACGGACAACAAAAGTGTTCAAACTCTCCCTGGTCGAGTGTGCTGTTTGAACGACCCGCCATTTCCATTTGAATTTGGAGTCAGAAAAATCATCATTTACACCTCGAATACAACACCCTAAGAACCAAACGTTGCTACCACATGCACATAAGAGTGTGCGTGAATATATGATTTCATTTCGAAGACAAATCAAATCTGTTTATTTCCGATTTGGTAAGAAATAAAGTGAGCGGCAACACAGGAACGTGGAACATCGCCATTTAGTCCGTTGTCACGACAGACGAACGTACTTTTATATTCTCATAAAAAAGTGCAATCAAACGCATTAAAATACGAATATTATAAAATTATAAACATATTTTATTCATTGGTGTACACACATTAGTTCGATCAAAGCTGTGTATTCAGAATAAATCATCGACGGGCTGAAGCCTTGTTAACGACGCCATTACCAACGGAACAAAAATGACTTGGCAAGAGGACAAAAACAGTCATAAACAGGCATTAAATTCTGTTAGTTTGTTAAAATCAACAAGATAACCTGTTTGTATAGTCGAAAAGCTATTTAACTACGGTACGATCGTTAGATTTTATACGCAAATGGACGAAAACGAGCGGTCGGAAATTTCAGTAAGCGTAAAGAGAATGGGGAAAATGGCAGGCGGGTTCGATTTTGTGTTTTGTGGTGCTCAGAAAACAGCTTTATACTCGCTCTCAGTGCCGACTGGAAACAGACATATTACATGAGTGGCTAGATTAGTGCTCTAAAAATTTGTTTTTGACATATTTACTTTGACAGTACTGAAATTATGAGTAAAATGAACGATTTTGTGTCACGAACTCGTTTCTGTTGGTCACAAACAAGAGCTTTATTTTAAGATTTATTTTCACCAAGAGTAAACACAGTCCTGATATATACATGAAAGGAAAGACAATTTATCGACGATTCTGGTGATATGCTATGTGTAGGTGTTCTTACTGTTTTCGGTGAAATAAAAGCCCTGAAACAAACACCAACAAACACAATTTTGCCAAATCGAGGCCTCGCGAGGGCCAGTTTGCTCGCGGCTGCGCGGTGCTGGCTTTGCAGTTCGCTCGCGCTGTATAAAGGGCGTTCGGCCACCGCGGTTTTCATTCGCAGTTTTGTTCAGCTAGCAAGCAGATCTCTCCGCCGTCCAGCTACAACGCTTTACATCATGTCTGACGCCGCACCAGCCCCTGCTCCTGCCAAGAAGGCTGCCAAGCCCAGGAAACCAGCCAAGCCTGCAGAGCACCCCAAGTACAACGTCATGATCGCCGCCGCCATCACCTCCCTGAAGGAGCGCGGTGGTTCCTCCCGCCAGGCCATCCTCAAGTACATCATGGCCAACTACAAGGTGGGCGTTGAAGCCACCAAGATCAACGCTCATCTGAAACTGGCCCTGAGGGCTGGAGTGAAGGCCGGCACCCTGAAGCAGGCCAAGGGCACTGGAGCTTCTGGCTCTTTCCGTCTGGGAGAGAAAAAGGTGGCTGCTGCCAAGCCCAAGAAAGCTAAGAAGCCCAAGTCTCCCAAGAAGGCCGCTGCCAAGAAGCCCGCTGCCAAGGCCAAGAAACCTGCTGCCAAGAAGGCCAAGTCTCCGGCCAAGAAGGCTGCTGCCAAGAAGCCCAAGTCTCCAGCCAAGAAAGCGGCCAAACCCAAGAAGGCAGCCAAATCTCCAGCCAAGAAGGCAGCCAAGCCCAAGAAGCCTAAGACTCCCAAGAAGGCTGCTGCCAAGAAGCCAGCCAAGAAGTGAAGTCCAGCTCTCTTTACCTGCCTTCCTTTCCACCTGGCCAAGGCCCTTCTCAGGGCCACCCTTGTCTTCCCAAGAGGGTTGGACATCTCGTTGCAAAGTTGATCAATTTTCTCTCTTCCTCCCCTGTCTCTAGTGCGTGAGGCGTTTGACATGACGCTTTTTCATTTAGAGATACTGTTGACATTTTAATCGTTAACTTCCGTAAATAATACACGAGACTGCCTTTGTTGAACACTTGACTTTCCTACTAGAAGGCTAGCGAGTTGTGTGTGTGTGTGACTGCAAATGGAATGGCAGTGCTCATGTCAGCTTCAATTCACTTTTTACATGTGTGTCTTCTATGTCTAGGAATATTTACTTTCAACATGCATAAAACAATACTTTCTTTTTAACACGTCTGTCTGCAATATTCTACACAAGTGACCGAAAGAAAATTTTAAACAATAAAGACAGGAAAACATCAAAACATATTGAGTGATTGTCTCTCCGGCAAAAAGCAAGCACCTGTCTGTATGTCGGTAGGTGCGCGCGGGCGTGAGCACGCTCAGAGTTCGCACACGCATGTGTCACAGAGGGAGCACCGGAGTACGCTCGTTCGCACACAGCTGTGTACCCTCACATGAAGTGCTGATGGCACACATTCAAATAACCCACGTGCAATGGTATGCATACGCACAGCTGTCTCATCCGTACTTTTTCGAGCGCACCTCTTCCCTCCTCCCTCCACACATACACGTGCACGTGCGCACACCGAGACATCAGTAAGCATACAAACGAACGCATACTCGCATACACACACTTACGAACACACGTATACGCACTTTAAGTTCTTACATACCGACACATACCACATCGGCTATGAATTATCATATATACACACATGCACGCGCTCACACACACACACACACACACACACGTGCGCACACATACACACACAAGCACACGCAAACAGTGTGACTTGCATGCATGCAAACACCACATCGGTCAACTGTAACACCGGGTGGCGGTTACACAAGCACAACCACACACTGACACACTTAAATCGCACACAAGCAGAGGCTCAGATACACTTGCACACACACACACACACACACACACACACACACACAGATGCTAACACACACTCAGAGATGCTCAAACACACACACACACACACACACACACACACACACACACACACACACACTGTGAAGGGAGCAGAGAACTGTCTAAATCAACATGCTTCAGGCTATAGGCTCGAACCTTGTGAATGAGGAGCAGGCTAGACTACGGTCACACGTGACGGAATAGGTACGAGAAACGAAGGATTCAAACTGAGAGGGCGAGTTGATTCGAGTAGGTATTTTCCAACTCAGGCGTGGAGACGGTTGAGCAGCCATTGGAGCCAAGACTGAGAGACTGAGGCTGGGGGATAGGGGCGGAGGGGGGCCAGGGGGGACTCTATAGCCTATCTCCTGTTCAGGAAACGTCTTGGGCAGCGGCAGCAAGTTAGGGCACGGTGTGAGAAAGGTGTAGGTTGTCACTGAAGCACCAGACTGGACGAGCTGATGTGTTAACTCACTCAGTACGGCCAGTCCTCTCCTCTCCTCTACACAGACCCCTCGGATGTCCAGTGGGTGTCTGAATGACCCAACCTTTAGCTTCCGTCGTCAGAATTGTGGTATTCTTTGTCAACATTCACGTCTTCAGTATAAGAGCCTTCCGCTTGCAATATTTTAATGATGGTAACTGGGGTGAA
>NC_134906.1:11598775-11618775 GCF_041734735.1 Babylonia areolata | reverse complement strand
TAAATGAAAAGAAATACAAATTCTGGACAGAACTAGTGCATACACTGATACAGTGACACAGACTACATCATCAACGTGTTTACAGCATATGAATCTTTTGAAGTGGATGCTCAATTAACTAGAATGAACATAACAGAGAAATTGGATCAACTGCGCTGTAACTAACTCGTACATCTATCAAGATCCAGAGAAAAACAGCTAATTATTGCAGTGTGATTGCGGCGATAGCCACGTCTCCTTTATTGCGGACTTTAAAGAATTCTCAATTGCCCTTAAAGAATTTTTGAATGCCCGAGTTACACCAAAATGATATGATTTAAACAGCGTTATCACTTGGAATACCGCAACAGATTTATCGCCCTTAAAAAAAAAAGCATGCTTGAATGTTAATTTTTTAAACATCATTCATGGATCGGCAATAGTGCAGTTAGACAATTTCTTCCCACCCAAGCATCCAGGGTTCGAATCTGCGCTCAGGCCTTTTTTTTTTTTCTTTTTCTTTTTTTTTGTAACCCGAAGCTTTATAATAACAAATACACAAGTGAGTCTTGAAGGCCTTGCTTCTCTTGTCAGATGTTAGCATATATGTTTTGTTTAGGAAACTTAATTACCTTTTGTCTTTTTTTTCTTTCAGATCTTCAACGCTTCAACTTACCTGCCATGTTATTGGGCAGCATGTTCATCATTAAAAGAAACAGATCTGACCCAGATTTGTAGTGTGGTGTGCATGGTTTGTTGTTGCTGGTGACACTTTCTGTATGACCGTCTGTCTGTGGGGATTTTTTGGAAAGTTTGTGTGTGTGTGTGTGTGTGTGTGTGGTTGAATGCATGCACATATGTGTCAGTGTTAATGGATGACATATGTTTGCATGTTTGTCAGGATAAGAGGTGCTAGCATATCCGGCTATTTTTTTTCAAAGTGTAAAAACAAAACAATTGAAATAAAGACTGACTGGTGTGACCTTGAGCATAGCTAAGTTTTTTTTTGTTTTTGTTTAAAAAAAAAATTTTTTTTAGTCTTATCTGTTGAATGCATTATTCAATCCACTTCCAAACTTCAAAATATAGATAGCAAAAACAAGCAAACAAACGTAAATCATAAATGCTCAGGCCTTTTTGCTTTGTTTATCAGTGTGTGCGCATGTGCGGTGGTGTGTGTGTGTGTGTATGTGTGTGTGTGTGTGTGTGTTTCAGACCTTCCAAATTAGTTGTGGATGGCAGAGTGATCGTCGTCAACATTCAGTATCGCCTGGGTCCTTTCGGCTTCTTCACGACCGGCGATGACCTAGTCCCAGGCAACGCAGGCCTCTGGGACCAAAACCTGGCCATTCGATGGGTCAGGGACAACATACAAGCTTTCGGTGGTGACCCTAGTCGCATCACCCTTTTTGGAGAGTCGGCAGGCAGCATCAGTGTGGCCTTCCAGATGCTCAGCCCCCAGTCTAAAGGACTGTTCCAGAGAGGCATCATGCAGAGCGGAGGGCCCCAAAACGTTGTACATTTGACTGACGTGCATGACATGAAAGCTGTCTTCAAGAAGTTTGCAGATAAGTTCGGGTGTCCCGGGGAGTCCGCGTCAGACTTGTTGAAGTGTTTGAAGGACCAGACAGAGGAGGATGTTTTCAGGAAGTCCTTAGAGTTTCCTGAAGAATCGCCTTTCAGCACCTACTTTATTCCTGTCATTGATGGTGAGCATCCATTCTGCATTGTTGTTGTTGTTGTTATTGTTTTTCAGTCATAATACTGTTTCTTGTGCTCTGGGTGTAACTGCTACTGCTGTTGATGTTTCTCACTGCAACCACATTTCTACTTCAGCAGTTTACAAATAGAATTATTATTATGGGTGCAGTTTAATTCTTTGTGGTAACTGAAGACCTTTTTTCCTCTCTCAGAATTGTTTGGTTGTTTTCTCTTTTTCCCATGCAAGTTTTCAGTCTGGAAATGACTCTTTGTGATCACATGGGCGATGATCACCATCATTTGATTTTTGACACTTTTTTGTTCTCTTTACTCATGATGTCATGTGAATGTTAGTTCCAATGTTTTAATGTTGCTATGTGCAGTTGAATTTCATGTGTGCACTTATTCTTGCAATTTAGGCATCTGATGTACAATTGGAGGTTCTTAGGAATTTGTTTTTTATATCAGTATTTCCTAGACTGTATATTTTTGAGGTGGGTGTATGATTTTGGAATATTTACATCGAATTGTAGAGACAGAAGTAGAGCTCTTTTTAATTAAAGAGAGGTTGATCCAGTTTGGAGTTAACACTCAGTTTCCCACAATCCTTTACTGAACTCTGTCTCTCTAGAGGTCTTTGTGTGTGTGTGTCTCTCTCTCTTCCTGTCTCTTTCTCTCTTGTTCCCTTTCTCACTGCCTCTGTCTCACTCAGTCTGTGTCTGTCTGTCTCTTTTTCTCTTTCTCCCTGTCTCTATTTCTGTCTGTCTGTCTGTCTCTTTCTCTCTCTCTCTCTCTTCCTCCCTGTCTCTATCTTTGTCTCTCTGTTTGTCTGTCCGTCTGTTTCTGTTTGTCTCTCTCTCTCAATCTCTCTCGCACTCTCTCTCTCCTTCTCTTCCCCCACATCCCTCAGTCTCTCTTTGTGCCCACACTCCACACGAGTGTCCATCAGTTTCCTGCAGTGTGGCCTGCTAGGAGGAAGGTGGCAGAATGGTTAAGAGGGTCAACTGCCAATACAGAGAGTCTGTGAGAGGGTGTGGGATCAAATCCTGCTCTTGCCCTTTCACCCAAGTTTGATTGGAAAATCAAACTGAACGTCTAGTTTTTCAGATGAGATGTGCAGCACACTTTGCACACTGAAAAAAACCCCTAAAAACCATGGCAACAAGAGTGTTGTCCTCTGGCAAAATTATGTAAAAAGAAATCCACTCTGATAGGTACTCAAATATATAAGCATGCACTCTAGGCCTGACAAGCGCATTGGTTTATACTGCTGTCAGGCATCTACCTAGCAGATGTGGTGTAGCGTATATGGATTTGTCCAAATGCAGTGATGCCTCCTTGAGAAACTGAAACTGAAACTGTGTCCTGCTGTTGTTGTTGTTCCCCCCCAGGTGAATTCCTTCCTCGAGATGTCCCCGACCTTCTGCAGGATGACCAGTACATGAAGGACAATGGCATCAGCAACATTGACGTCATCGTGGGCCTGAACAACAAAGAAGGGGCCTTTGTTGTGCCCATGGCAGCAGTCAGGAACATATCTGTGGAATCTTTGCACACATCAGCCATGTTTCAGGGCATGGCGGATTCCTGCTTAGAAATGCGCAGACTGGGCAGGAATTCTGTCATGAAGAAAGTGAGTTCATTTCAGTTGGAGGTCCTCTCTCACTCCCCCCCCCTCTCTTTCTCTCTTTCAGGAAAGTGAGAAATGTCGGTTTATCATTTGTTTGTTTGACGGTAGTGTGCTGAAAATCATAGATTGGTGTGTGTAAGTGTGCGTGTGCGCGCCTGCAGAGTGTGTGTGTGTCTGTACCTGTGTGTGTGTGTGCGTGTGTAGTAGTAGTAGTAGTAGTAGTGTGTGCAATGTTCTGGCCTTTCTCATTATATTGGGCTTCGTTCTCTCTCAGACAAGATATATCGGGGGGGAAAAGGCTGTTTTTACCATACAATACATACTGGTTGTGGATTTTAAAAAGGTACCCCTCACAGTCACACTTGAAAGGATTGTTTAGATTGTGAACAAGATCATTCTTTTTTGTCCATGGAATCTGTTGTCCAGTGGATTGTTTAGATTGTGAACAAGATCGTTAATTTTAGTCCATGGAATCTATTGTCCAGTGGATTGTTTAGATTGTGAACCAGATCGTTCATTTTAGTCCATGGAATCTATTGTCTAGTGGATTGTGAACAGGATCGTTCTGTTGTCCAGTGTCCCCATTGCTGTAAAGGCTTAGTCCAGGCTAAAATGAATGATCTTGTTCACAACCTAAACAATCCACTAGACAGCAGATTCCATGGACTAAAATGAACCTCTGTCACAGCTCACACACCAGTCCCCATGAGTCAGAAATAGAATGGAAAGTGACATCCTTCCAGGGTGGGTTCGTAAGCTATTTCCTTTGTCTTCTCATGCAGTGCTTGTGTGTCAGGTCCCCTTCTCCAAAGTGTATAGCACCACCGTGACAAGTGAAAATAGATGGTTGTGAATAAATAAATGAATAAACCAGTCATGGAAATGGATAAATCACGGAAGCTTATGTTACCTTGAACCGTAGAACTGGACTTCAGAGAGTAAAATGGTGCTGGAAGTAGTGTGTATGATGACTACTTGCCTTAGATCTACTACTGCCTGCTCTGCTAATATTTCCCAAGGGATATCACATATGATGTAAAAGAGGTCATATTTGTGTGCCCACTCTGCCATGGCAAACAAACAGTAGAACATGTCAACAGCTCATGTAAAGTGGCGTTGGTTTTGCCTTCATGTGTACCGTCCTTGGCTCAACGCCACTTTACATGAGCTGAGGACATGTTCTACTGTTTGTTTGCCATGGCAGAGTGGGCACACAAATATGACCTCTTTTACAGGCAGTAGTAGATCTAAGGCAAGTAGTCATCATACACAATACTTCCAGACACCATTACACTTGTGATAATGCAATCTTAAAACAAACGTCGGAACAATCTGCTTGAGATCTAAACACATCATGGGATGCTTTTAAAATGTCTAATGCTGGAGAAAATTACTTATTTAATCTCAGTGAAAGAGGAGAGAGGAGGCTTAAAGGTAATGAAGAAGGCTTAACACACCTGAAGACTCTCAGGCAATAACTTTACATCCTGATAATTGAAGTTGCCAATATGCATGCAAGAGAGAGAGGAGACTGAAAGGTAATGAAGAAGACTCAACACACCTGAAGACTCTCAGGCAATAAGTTTACATCTTTGATCACAGAAGTTGCCAATACACTTTTTTTTTTTTTTTTTTTTTGTTGCTTCCTGGCAGACTCTGGAGTTCTATTACCGTGGTGCCGATGCAGGCACTTTGTCGGAGACCCTGGGACCTCTGGTGGACATGTACGGGGACTGCGTGCTGAGCGTTGACGTTCTGGACTGGGCCCGCCAGCTGGCCGCGTCTTCTCACTCTGCCGCACGCTACCTGTACATCTTTGACCACAACTTTGCCTCCAGCAGCCAGAGCCTTGTGCCGGGATCCCACCACGCGGATGAGCTGGTGCTTGAGTTCGACAACACCTTGGCGCTGCCAGAGGACAACATCTTTAGGTTGATGAACAAGACAGAAATGGCACCTGAAGAGCAGCCGCTGTCGGACATGTATATTCAGATACTTACCTCTTTTGCAAAGACTGGGTGAGTTGACACTGTGTGGGTTATCAGAGATTGGAAACTGATGTTATGTTGTTCCTGCCCTTGTTAAGTTGTGCTGCATTCTATTGTCTTAGTCTGTGGTGCAGTTTGCAGTACTGATAGTCATTGTGCATTACAATGTATTGATTGGAAGGTAAGGAAGTGTGTATAGTGTAGTGCAAGGTAAGTTAGGAACCTGTATATCCATACTCATTTGTGATGCACTTAATTTTTGTGTTTAGTTCTTAGATTCCTAAGTAATTAAAACCATCTCTTTTGAATGAATTGTTTGAAAAGGAAACAGTATGATTTTATCTTCTCCCAACAATCATGCAGAACTATCAAAGCAGAGGGATGATGCTAAAATCGATCAGACAGCCACGGTGAGCCAGAACTTCTTGCCATATTTTGCACCAAAGTGAGGATAGAGATTTCAGTGGACTTCCAGCATCAGACTGAAGATGGTAGAACAGCTCACTGTGGCAGTCTGGGGATGGGTGAGGGGGTTGCAGCGGGGCTAGGGGGAGAGGGATATGGAGGGGGGGGGGAGGGAGGAGGGGGGTTGTGCTTCAAACTGAGGATTACACTTTTGTTTACAGAGTTGAAACACATTTCCTTTCTTGGACTTATTATACAATATTGTATGGTATGGTACAGTACAGTGCACCACAACACACAGCACCGCACCGCCCCGCCCCGCACCGCACCGCAACATGCAGCATAGCACCGCACTGCACCACAACACACAGCATAGCACCGCCCCACCCCGCACCGCACCGCAACATGCAGCATAGCACCGCACTGCACCACAACACACAGCATAGCACCGCACCGCACCGCACCACAACATGCAGCATAGCACCACACTGCACCGCACCGCACCACAACATGCAGCATAGCACCGCACTGCACCACAACACACAGCATAGCACCGCACTGCACCGCACCACACCAAATCACACACCACGCATCACACCACAACACAACACACCACACCACACCACACCACCACACCACACCACACCGCACAACACAGTGTAACGTTTCGTGCAGAAACCCAAACCCTCCTCTGAAGGAGGACCTGGGTGTGGAGGGCTGGCCCCAGTTCACGGCAGACAACGAAGCTTACCTGTCGCTGTCCTTGACCCCCCGGGTGCTGCCCATGCTGGGAGCCTACGGAGACCGTGTGGCTCTGTGGCTGAACCTCCTGCCCGAACTGAGCAGTCTGACGTCCAAGCTGCCCGCTGAGGGCACCACTGCCAAGGAAGAGCCAACGCCCAAAGAGGAACTCTGAATATAATTATGGAACCACTTAGTTCTCTTTTCCTGTGTGTTCAGACTTTTATATATATATATATTATATATATATGTGTGTGTGTATATATATATACACATATACATATACATATATATATATATATATATATATATATATATATATATACACAAATGTACGTAGTACCTCTCTCAGAACATGTATAGTTTTTCAATTAGCAGCACTAAGAGGCAAGACCACAGAGTTCAACGATTCCAATGTAAGAGAGACAATTTGTGTACTGAGGTACTGTTTTCCAACCAAATTATCCCCCTTTTTCCAGCAGAAGCATTCAAACATTGCATCATCCTGTCAGAATCACCCCCTTAAAAATAAGCTGAAAACAGGAAAAGAAATAGGTGTTAACACCTAAAAAATCACTAACATCTTTTTGAGGTCTTTCAATAGCTAATAGTGACATATTAAATACAGATCAGTGTAATAAATGGTTTTTGAAGGATCCAGAGCAGGATCCTAGAACGGCAACATCAGGATATCCTTGACCATGCCCCCAAAGTGATACCCCGGTGTCTTGCTGTCCCTGCCTGGAGCGAAGGAACCCCTCCCCTCATCCAGTGCAGCATCCCTGGTGTTGGCCCCAAACATTCCCTAAGCAGCTCTGAAAGAAAGTCCCTCACCTTTGAACACCTCCACACCCAGTTCCCCAAAGAGTTCTGGACTCATGTCTACACTGACGCAGAAGCCTTGAAAACAGCAGCAGCCCACATCGAGGTCAGCCCCTATGCTAGCTACAACGTTGTCTTCCTGACCGACGCCCTGTCCATCTTGCAGGCCGTTTGGTCCAACAGAGAACCAGAACTCAACGATCTGTCCTCCTCTCTTGCCTCCCTCTGCACAAGTCACACAGTCACCCTGCAGTGGATTCCCTCCCACTACAACGTGCTTGGCAACGAGACTGCTGACTCCCTGGCAAAGAAAGGCACTACGAAAGAGCAGATGGACAGGTCTACCAACTACTGTGAATCTAGGACTATCATTAAAGCCAAGCTGCAGAACAAGTGGAAGCAGCAGCATCCATGCCACAACAGAGCAGACCTGTACTACCTGCTGACTCGTCGAGAGCAGGTAGCCATTTTCAGGCTCAGGACAGGCCACAACCGCCAGAAACACCACCTATACATGAAACTCCGTATCGGTGACACAGAGCAGTGCCCCTGCAGAACAGGCAGCCAGGCAACAGAACATCTGTTGCAGTCCTGCCCGCTCCACCAAGCGCTCCGAGAGAAAATCTGGCCCGACCCAATCCCGGCAGCCCGGAAACTCTACCAAGGATTGGAGGACCTGCAACGTACTGCTGCCTTTGTCGAGGAGACGGGGGAATCCATCTGATAAATGATACACGAAAAATCATGTTAACATCAAAAATCTTGGGACTCACTGTCCCTTCTGGCTTAATTTTGAAGGGTACCCATCTCAGGTGCCTCGGCTGCTTTTCGTCGGTCCAAAACCTTCCTGACCGAGTAATATGTATGTATATATATGTGTGTATGTATATGTATGTATATATGTATATATATATATATATATATATATATATGTATATATATATATGTGTGTATGTTTGTGTGTGTGTGTGTGTGTGTTTTCTCAACTTTAATGTGACATTGTTGTGTATTTGGAAATGTTTGTTCTGGGCACGAAAAGATTATTTTGCAGTAATCCTCCATACTCCAAAAGGAGTGAAAGGATAATTAAAGCTTGAAACTTGAAACGTGTGTGTTTGTGTGTATACATAATTTATGTGTATATATATATATGTGTGTGTGTGTGTGTGTGTGACTTTGTTTGAAGTAAGCAGATTTTAGCCAGCGTGATGTGAGATAGTCTGAAATATGTATTTTAGCAAATGTGATGTGAGACTATGTCTATTTATTTATTTATTTTATTCTGTTTGATTTTATTTCATTTTTATTCTATTTTATCTTTTATACATATTTTTATGTCACGTAGTCTTAAATTTGTATACCTTATTGTAAAGCGCCGTGAGCCCCATTTGAGATGGGGGTACGGCGCTATATAAGCCTGCATATTATCTTTATTATTATTATTACAGAAAATTTCAGCCAGGCAGAGACGTACCAACTGTTTTTCATCCACTTTTGTTTACACACACACACACACGGACACTCAGACAACCAAACTTCGTGTTTTTACATATACTTTGTTTACACAAATGAGTAAAAAAAAAAATTTAATTAAAAAAAAAGAAAAGAAAAAACAATCAGCATCATCCAACGTGACACAACCACAAATGAAAAAAAAAAGAAAAAAAACAACAACAAAAAACAAACAAAAACAGGCAACTGGCAGCAAAAATGGAGCTCTCTGGCGCTTGTCTTGTCCACCAACACAGGCAAGAGGGGTGGGTGGGGAGAGTGGGGAAGGCCGGAATGGGTTAAACTGATCCAACACTCCTGTTTGTCGACATGCATGCTGGGAGGTCCAAGACGCTGACAGTGACAGTGTCGGGTTGCATGCCTGGAGCATTGCTCCTTCCATCCATCTCCCTTCCAGGATCTTGTGCAGCTTGTAACACGCTGGCGTACTAGACAAAGCTGTCAGAAGCTTGGTCCATGTAACACGCGTACTAGACAAAGCTGTCAGAATCTTGGTCCATGTAACACGCGTGCTAGACAAAGCTGTCAGAATCTTGGTCCATGTAACACGCGTACTAAACAAAGCTGTCAGAATCTTGTGTACTAGACAAAGTTGTCAGAATACTGGGCCATGTAACACGCATTACTAGACAAAGCTGTTAGAATCTTGGTCCATGTAACACACGTGTTCAAAGAGCTGTCGATCTCGTGAAGCTTGTCTACGCAACACGCGCAGACAAAGAGCTGTCAATCTCGTGAAACTTGTAACACGCGTACTAGAAAAAGCAGTCAGAATCTTGGTCCCTGTAACACGCGTACTAGACAAAGCTGTCAGAATCTTGGTCCCTGTAACACGCGTACTAGACAAAGCAGTCAGAATCTTGGTCCCTGTAACACGCGTACTAGACAAAGCAGTCAGAATCTTGGTCCATGAAACACACGCAATCAAAGAGAATGTCCTGAAGCCACCACAAAACACCCGCGGGACAAAACTGAGCTGTCACTGAGATTCTGCCCATGGCGGAATTTGCCACGCGCGCAGACAAAGCTGTCAGACCAACCAAAACTGTCAGACCATTCTCACGCAGACAAATAAAGTGCTGTCAGAATCTCGTCAGAAACGGAACGGCACGGCACGGCACGGCAAACTTGTCTAAAGGTCCCTGTCAGATCTTGGGATAGATGCCGGTAGCCTTCCTCGCTTTCTGCAGTCTCTCCTCCAGCACCCCTTGGAACCTCAGCATGGACCTGTCTGTCATGCGGGGAGGGTCGCACGTGCTCCACACGTGTTTCGGGCAATCCCGGTAATGGTGCAGGATGGCCTCTTCCTTGGGGATGAAGTACCTGAACACACACACAAAAACAAACAAACAAAACATTACCACTACAGAACAGTCTCACCTTGCTTCTGCATTCCAACAATCAGTAAAAAATAAATAAGTAAATAATAATAATAATCAGTGGAGTGATGGCCTAGAGGTAACGCGTCCGCCTTGGAAGCGAGAGAATCTGAGCGCGCTGGTTCGAATCACGACTCAGCCGCCGATATTTTCTCCCCCTCCACTAGACCTTGAGTGGTGGTCTGGACGCTAGTCATTCGGTTGAGACGATAAACCTAGGTCCCGTGTGCAGCATGCACTTGGCTCACGAAAAAGAACCCACGGCAACAAAACGGTTGTTCCTGGCAAAATTCTATAGAAAAATCCACTTCGATGGGAAATGTGAATGTGTATGCATGTCTTTGCTTGATTCAGTGCGCACGCGCGCGCGTGCGTCTGTGTGTGTGTGTGTGTGTTGATACAACAATTGCTCTTTTCTTTGCTTTGTTACTGTTAATGGACTATTCCAGTTACACTTCTCGTCCATAGTTCTTATCATTTTATCTTATTTCATTTTATTTCTTTATTTTTTTTATGTGTTATGTTGTTGGATGGGCAGAATTGTGAAAAGGACTTTACTGTGCCTAATTCTTTTACCCATTAAAGATTTAATCAATCAATCAGTCAATCTTCTTATTCTTCTTTTCACAGTGTCAGTCCAGCCCGTCTGATGAGTGACGCTGTTCTCTCAAAGTCCTGTCTGGAGCCATGGAGCTTGGTGTGCTTGGTGTGCAGTAGGGTTGGTGTCGTCCTCTCCAAGTCCTGTCTGAAGCCATGGAGCTTGGTGTGCAGTAGGGTTGGTGTCGTCCTCTCCAAGTCCTGTCTGGAGTCATGGAGCTTGGTGTGCTTGGTGTGCAGTAGAGTTGGTGTCGTCCTCTCCAAGTCCTGTCTGAAGCCATGGAGTTTGGTGTGCAGTAGGGTTGGTGTCACTCCTCTCCAAGTCCTGTCTGGAGCCATGGAGCTGGGTGTGCAGTAGGGTTGGTGTCACTCCTCTCCAAGTCCTATCTGGAGCCATGGAGCTGGGTGTGCAGTAGAGTTGGTTTCGTCCTCTCCAAGTCCTGTCTGGAGCCATGGAGCTTGGCGTGCAGTAGGGTTGGTGTCCTCTACAAGTCCTGTCTGGAGCCATGGAGCTTGGCGTGCAGTAGGGTTGGTGTCGTCCTCTCCAAGTCCTGTCTGGAGCCATGGAGCTTGGTGTGCAGTAGGGTTGGTGTCGTCCTCTCCAAGTCCTGTCTGGAGCCATGGAGCTTGGTGTGCAGTAGGGTTGGTGTCACTCCTCTCCAAGTCCTGTCTGGAGCCATGGAGCTTGGTGTGCAGCAGGGTTGGTGTTGGCCATACGGGGTCTCTAAGCCCCTTCAGGAGGGGACAGGACTGAAGAATGTGTTCTGGTTTTTAGTCATTAAGACCACAGGAGCAGGTGGGAGATGGTGCCAGCTTCACCTTCTTGAACAGGTGGGCATTGAGACTGCAAAGGCCAGTTCGTAGCCTTATGATCACCAGCACTTGTTGCCAGCTTTCAAGGAGGTGATGTGCATCTCTCGTGGTTCTCGGTCGTAGCATTGCCTTCACGAGGGGTCTTCTTCTCTGCGAAGCTGATGCCGTTTTCTGGTTGACCTCCTCTTGCTCCGAGTTTGGCGAGTTGATCTGCTGCCTCGCTGCTTGGGACGACGGGTGCAATAGCCGAGTGATTAAAGCACTGGACTTTCAATGTGATGGTCCCGGGTTCGAATCTCGGTAATCTTGGCGCCTGATGGGTAAAGGGTGGAGATTTTTCCGATCTCCCAGGTCAATATAATATGCAGACCTGCTAGTGCCTGAACCCCTTTCGTGTGTATACTCAAGCAGAAGATCAAATACGCACGTTAAAGATCCTGTAATCCATGTCAGCGTTCGGTGGGTTATGGAAACAAGAATATACCTAGCATGAACACCCCTGAAAACGGAGTACAGCTACCTACATGGCGGTGTAAAAACGGTCATACACGTAAAAGCCCACTCGGGTACATACGAGTGAACGTGGGAGTTGCAGCCCACAAAGGAAGAAGAAGCAGAAGTTGCCTGGGATTCCGCAATGGGCTGACACCCATTGTAGGACCACTCGTCTTCTCTTGGCAACGTCTTCGAGTTTGGTTTTTTGTTTGTTTGTTTTTCTGCTTTTTGGTATCTCAAGACTGAAGGCGGGCCGGGCGCACAAAACACTCACACACACACACACACAGAGGCGCGCGCGCGCGCACTCTCTCTCTCTCTCACACACACACACACCACTGACACACACAATCCCCCCCCCAACCTTCACCCCACATCCACACCCCCAAGACCCCTTCCCCAACACACACACACACACACACCACACCAGAACCCCCTCCCCCAACCTCCACACACACACACACACCACACTAGAACCCCCTCCCCTGACACACACACACACACACACACACGCACACCACTAGAACCCCCTCCCCTCACACACACACACACACACACATCCAAACCCATCACACACGCACACACACACACACGCAGAAATCCCCGCCTCCACCCAATCCCCATGCCACCTACCGCTGCCTCCCTCCCATCCCCCCTCACCCCCCACCCCCTCTTCCCCCCTCCGCACACAAACACCCCTCCCCCAACCACCAGCCACCCCACACCACACTGTACTCCTACCCCCACCCCCACACACATTCACTCCCCTCCCCCTCCTCCATGCCCCCTTCTCCCCACTCCGACACCCCTCCTCCCCCAACACTCACTCTGTGTAGGGACTCCGAGGGAAGAATGCATGGGTCCTGGCCTGACTGACGCGACTGCTGAGGTAGACGTACTTCTTACACTCGTTCCGGGGCAGGGTGCTGTTGAGGAAGCGGAAAAAGTGCACGTCGCTACTCATGTTCAGGGGACCCCAGTCGTAGACGAAGAACTGCGTGTAGAAGTAGAATCCTGCAGCGTCCGGTCTCTTCTGCGTTAAGGGAGGGGGTGGGTGGGTGGGTTGGGATGGTGGGAAAGATTGTTGAACACACACACACACACACACACACACACACACACACACACACACAATTGTAGTAAATGAATGAATGAATAAATCATTGTATGGATGAAAAAATCATTGAATGGATGGATGTCTGTCAGTCTGTTTGTTTGTGTGTGTGTGTATGTTTGTGTGTATGTATGTATGTGAATGTAATGTAGTGCATGCACACACTGACGCACACACACACACACACACACACACACACAATCAGCCACCCTGCCTTTCTCACCATCACCTCGTCCCACAAACCACCACCACCCACCCACACCCACACATCCACACCCTCACTCCCCCCCCCACACACACACACCCGCCCCCTCCCCCCACAACCACCCCCCCCCCACACACACACGTCCTCACGACCTCCTTCCAACCACCCCCCTCCCACATTCACCCACACACCTCCACTCACACATATACACACACCCCACTCACAAACACACACACACACACACACCCCACTCACACACACACACCCACACACACACACCCTACTCACACTCGCCCTCCCCACACACACACACATCCACACCCTCACTCCCCCCACCCCCTCACCCCCACCCACACACACCACACACACACCACACACCCGCCCCCTCCACCCACAACCCCCCCCCCACACACACATCCTCACGATCCCCCCCCCCCCCCACAACCACCCCCTGCCACATTCACCCACACACCCCCACTCACACACATACACCCCCCCCCCCACACACACACATCCACACCCTCACTCCCCCACCTCCTCACCCCCACCCACACACACCACACACACACACCACACACCCGCCCCCCCCCCTCCACATCCTCACGACCCCCCCCCCCCAACCACCCACCTCCCACATTCACCCACACACACCCCACTCACACACACCTCACTTGCACACACACATCCATACCCTCACTCCCCCCACCCCCTCACCCCAAACCCCCACCTCCTCACCCCAAACCCCCCCACATACACCCATACACACCTCACACACACACCCGCTCCCCTCCCCCCACCCCCCACCCCACCCCCACACATCCTCACGACCCCCCAACCACCCCCTTCCCACATTCACCCACACACACCCCACTCACACACACACACACACCACACACACACACCCCACTCACACACACACACACACACCCTACTCACCCCCCACCCCCCCACACACACACACTCACCCCCAACCCCACCACCCACACCCCCACACACACCTCCACACACATCCTCACACCACTCACACACACACACTCACCCACACACACACACACACACACCCAAATCCCCCCCCCCCCCTACACACACCCTCTCCCTTCCTCACCACCATCTGGTCCTTGATGAGGTCCTAAAATACCATCCATCCCCACCCCCTCCCCCTTTCTTTAGCATCATTAATGAGGTCCTTAATTACCATCCAAACACCTCAACCCTCTCTCCCTTCTTTACCATCATCTGGTCCTTGATGAGGTCCTCGAGTTCCAACCAACCATCCCTACCCCTTCTCTCTTCTTCACCATCATCTGGTCCTTAATGAGGTCCTTAAGTACCATTCACCCACACCACCCCTGTCCCTTCTTTAGCACCATCTGGTCCTTGACGAGGTCCTTTTAGACCAACCAACTACCCCCCCCCCCCCCCAACCCCCCCACCCCACCCCACACACCCTCTCCCTTCCTCACCACCATCTGGTCCTTGATGAGGTCCTAAAGTACCATCCACCCCCACCCCTTTCTTTAACATCATTAATGGTGTCCTTGGATACCATCCAACCACCACCACCCCTAACTGCCTCTCCCTTCTTTACTTACCATCATCTGGTCCTTGATGAGGTCCTTGAGGCTCTGGTGCCTGGCAGGCATGACGACCTCATCCATGTCATGGCCAAGGATGTAGGTGTATCCCTGCAGCCTCTGCTTGCAGTCCAGGATGGGGAACGTCTCGTCGTGGGACACCTGGCTCTTCACATACTCCTTCCAGTGCAAACCCCGACCGTACGGAGGGCCTGACAGGAGGAGAAAAGGAGAGGGGGGGGGGGGGGGGGGGGGCACTTTCAGTTTCACTTTCGGATCCAAAAACCTTAGCGCATTTTTTTTTGTTTTTTGTTTTTGTTTGACTCACTTGTGTAAACAAAGTGAGTCTATGTTTTAACCCGGTGTTCGGTTGTCTTTGTGTGTGTGTGTGTGTGTGTGTATGTGTGTGTGTGTGTCCGTGATAAACTTTAACATTGCCATTTTCTGTGTGTGTGTGTGTGTGTGTGTGTGTCCGTGATAAACTTTAACATTGCCATTTTCTCTGCAAATACTTTGTCAGTTGACACCAAATTTGGCATAAAATTAGGAAAAATTCAGTTCTTTCCAGTCATCTTGTTTAAAACAATATTGCACCTCTGGGATGGGCACTAAAAAAAGAAGAAAAAAAAAGAAAAAAAAGAAAAAAAAAAGAAGCCAAATTATATGCAAACTGAATTTACTGTTATATTCATATTTTTTTAATTCTCTAAACTTGGCACTTCTGATATTCTGACACAACAACAAGAGCAGTCATTTTTATTATTTTTTGTTCAAACAGGAACTTCTTTTGCTAAGCATGGAAGTTATATTTATTTTGCATGTCTTTGGTGCAAATAGTAAAAAAGGGAAATTAATCTGTAATTAATGCTAGGGGACTTAATTTGCTTTAAACTGATCTTTCTCATCTTAAACATTACATTTTGAAATTATACTCAATACATAAAAAGCTTGTGTGTTTTACTCTCAGTGTACAGGGCTTTCACTATGTTCATTCGCCCAAGTGGTCTTTTGTCGAAAAATACTCAAATCAATACAACGAGTGGACTTTATAGATCTATTGGCTGAGCCCTGAAGGTCATGGGCAAAAATCAATTGCGTACACATATTTATACATATTCAAAGCGCGTGCTCGCAAGCTCGAAGGGTGACATTTTGTTTCAAGTAGTTGACCAATATTTCAATCCAATATTCAATCGACAATACACGATAACATGTGATGGAAAGTTGGAGAAGGAGACCGTTAAATATTTATTCAGAGAAAGATATGTGAACGCCTCATCACTTACTGGATTATGCCCAAAACTGCCATAAAAATATCCATAGAATCAGTCGGAATTCACAGTTTAAAATAATAAACCATGAGAATTAATACCCTTGAACTGATGAAACGCAAACATTTCCAGTCTTGACTTTTCTCAAAATGAAGTCCTTTTCACTTAATACGACGTTTAGAAGTACTTGTACTTGGCTCTACATGTTATTAGTTTAACGAAATACTCAATTTTCATATCAACTTTAAAACAATAAAACTAGAACGAACATTGAATCGACCATGTCAACTGGGTGTAAGTACACTTGCACATCTATCTAGATCCAGAGAAAACGGCTAAATGTTGCAGTGTGATTGCGGCGATAGCCACGTCTCCTTTACCGCGGACTTAAAAAGAATTTTTAATTGCCCTTAAAGATGTTTTGAATGCCCAAGATACACCAGAAAAATATGACTTTAGCAGCGTTCTTACTGCGAGTACTGCAATCGATTTATCGCCCTTTAGAAAAGCATGTTTACAGGTTATATTTTTGAGCGTCAATCAAGGAGCCACGATAGTGTAATGGATAAGACAGTTTCTTCTCATCCGAACACGCGGGGTTCGAATCTGCCATTAGGACTTTTTTTTTTCTTTTTCTTTTAACCCGAAGCTTAAAATAACAAATACAGAACACATTTTAACGATTAGATTTTTTATTTAAGTGTATCACAAGTGAGTCTTGAAGGCCTTGCCTCTCTTGTTCTTCCAGTTCCAAGGAGCCGACATTTTTTTTGTTTTTTTTTTTTGTTATTGTTGTTGTTTCAGTTCTAAGGACCTGACGGCACTTTTTGCTTCAGTTCCAAAGACCTGGCGGCATTTTGTGTTTCAGGTCCAAGGACCTGACGGCGTTTTTTGTTTCAGTTCCAAGGACCTGACGGCGTTTTCTGTTTCAGTTCCAAGGACCTGACGTCATTTTTTGTGTCAGTTCCAAGGATCTGACGGTGTTTTTTTTTCCCCTCCCAGTTCTAAGGACCTTTGCGTATTTTCACTTCCAGCTCCAAGCAGCTGGGGGTGTTTTTCCGTGTTTTGTTGTTTTTTGTTTGTTTGTTTGCTTCAGTTCAAAGGATCAGAGGGAATTTTCGGTTTCAGTTCCAAGGACATGACGACATATTTTTGTTTCAGCTCTAAGGACCTTTGCGTATTTTTACTTTCAGCTCCAAGGAGCTTAGGGGGCAGGGGTGTGTGTGTGTGGGGGGGGGGGGGGGGTTGGGGGGGGGGGTTCAGTTCCAGGGACCACAGAGAGTTTTCGGTTTCAGATCCAAGGACCTGAAGGCTTTTTTTCTTCTTTTTTTTTTTGGTTCCTTTTCTTCTTTTTTTGAGTTTCAGGTATCTTAGAGTATTTTCAGTTTCAGTTCCAAGAATCTGAGAGCAGTTTCAGTTTTAGTTCAAGAGAGACCAGAGGGTAGTTTCAGTGTGACGGACCTTAGCGCATTTTCAGTTTCAGTTCCTGGACCAGAGCACATTTTCATATTCAGTTCTAAGGACCCTCGAACATTTTTACTTCCAGCTCCAAGGACCTGAAGGCTTTTTTTTCTTTTTCTTTTTCAGTTCTATGTACCTTATCGCATTTTCAGGTTCAGTTCTAACTGAGGAGCTGGGGGCAGTTTCAGTTTCAGTTCCAAGGACCTGATAGCATTTCCGTTTCAGTTCCAACGACATAAAGGCAGTTTCAGTTCGAAAGACATTATATGCGCTCACAATATGCGAAATGATATAAGCATGCACAAAACATAATTAGAAATATACTGTGGGACACACACGCGCGCGCGCGCGCACACACACACACACACGCACACGCACACACAGGGCGCTCTCTTTCAAGCTCGGTAACCGAGCAGCAGAAACCTGTCCGGCACTTCGTTGATAATTCAGTGACCATCAAATAACACCTTTTAGATACCGGTAGGCATGGGAGACAACACCGTGAACAGTGCGGTTTGAACCGAATTAGCTCCCCTATCTTCTCGCGCAGGGCTATAATGTAATAGACAATGCAATGCAATGCAATCTAATGCAATGTAATCCAATGCAATGTAATAGAATGCAACACACTACAACACAATACAATACACAGCAATTTAATGCAATGCAATGCGATACAACGCAGTTCAGCACAGTACGATACGATACGATACGATACAATACAATGCAATACAATACAATACAATACAATGCAATATTCTGTAGAAAAATCCACTTCGATAGGAAAAACAAAACTGCACGCAGGAAAAAAAAATAGGTGCAGCTGTAGTGTAGCGACGCGCTATCCCTTGGGAGAGCAGCGTGAATTTCACACAGAGAAATCCGTTGTGATTAAAAGAAAGAGAGAGAGAGAGACGCTTTGACATTTTTATTGTCATTACCTGTAAGGGTCTATTGACAAAGGGGTGAAGGGGATTAATTCTTAAATCCCCTTAAGTGCAAAGCAACATTCTGCTTAACAGCGTTTCATCAACAAACAAACAAACAAAAAAATCTCTAAATATCACTCTCTCACGATAGATTAAACAAGCGGAACACACACACACACATACACACACACACACACACACACACACACACACACACACACACACACACACACACACACACACACAGACACACACACACACACAAAGAAACTAATCATACAAACTCGACCACCCATTCCAGCAGTGATATAGTTCAATATATCAATTATCTACCTTACCAAATTAACATAAGAAAATAAAATTTACATATGGATATCCTCCTCATTTACTCTGGTATGTTCTGATCATTGTGATTATGCCTTATTTTTTTGTGCTTCAGAGATAAATTTAGCTACTGACTGTATGATATATTCATCATCAGACGATAAAACACACACACACACACACACACACACACACACACAGAGTAAATAAATACGAAATGGTGGGAGTGAAACGCAGAAGAAGAATATAATGCAATGCAATGCAATGCAATGCAGTGCAATGCAGTGCAACGCAAATCAACGCGCAACGCATTAGAAGGCAGTCCAACCCAACCCAACACAACACAACACAAGGCAACACTACTGACATAATGTGTGCACAACACTACTACCCCAACTGACCAGCCACCCGTCCATCCCCACACACCACGCCCACACCCACAACCCCACCCACCCACCCCGCACACAAAATTAGTTCACACACACACACACACACACACACACACACACAGTACAAACAAACACACACACACAAACACACACAACACACACAGTTCAAACACACACAACACACAGAGTACAAACACACAAACACACACAACACACACAGTTCAAACACACACACACACACACACACAGAGTACAAACACACACACACACACACACACACACACACACACACACAGAGTACAAACACACACACACACACAAACACACACAACACACACAGTTCAAACACACACACACACACACACACACACACAGAGTACAAACACACACACACACAAACACACACAACACACACAGTTCAAACACACACACACACACACACACACACACACACACAGACACACAGAGTACAAACACACACACACACACACAAACACACACAACACACACAGTTCAAACACACACACACACAGAGTACAAACACACACACACACACACACAGAGTACAAACACACACACACACACAAACACACACAACACACACAGTTCAAACACACACACACACACACACACAGTACAAACACACACACACACACACACACACACACACA
>NC_134906.1:11576275-11588775 GCF_041734735.1 Babylonia areolata | reverse complement strand
AGAAAAAAAAAAAGGAGAAGAAGAGAAAATGAAAAAAAAAATTGTTTGGTGTTTGATGACAGTGGTGGTGGTGGTGGTGGTGGTGGTGGTAGTTGTGATGGTGGTGGTGGTGGAACTGGCAGTGGTAGTGGTAGTGGTGGTGGTAGTGGTGGTGGTAGTGGCAGTGGTGGCAGTGGTAGTGGTAGTGGTGGTGGTAGTGGTGGTGGTGATGGTGGCAGTGGTGGTGGTGGTGGTAGTGGTGGTGGTAGTGGTGGTGGTGGTGGCAGTGGTGGTGGCAGTGGTGGTGGTGGTGGTAGTGGTGGTGGTGGTGGCAGTGGTGGCAGTGGTAGTGGTGGTGGTAGTGGTGGTGGTGGTAGTGGTGGTGGTAGTGGTGGTGGTGGTGGCAGTGGTAGTGGTGGTGGTAGTGGTGGTGGTGGTGGCAGTGGTGGTGGCAGTGGTGGTGGTGGTGGTGGTGGCAGTGGTGGTGGTGGCAGTGGCAGTGGTGGCAGTGGTAGTGGTAGTGGTGGTGATGGTGGTAGTGGTGGTGGTGGTGGTAGTGGTAGTGGTGGCAGTGGTGGCAGTGGTAGTGGTGGTGGTAGTGGTGGCAGTGGTAGTTGTGGTGGTGGTGGTGGTGGTGGTGGTAGTGGTGGTAGTGGTGGCAGTGGTGGCAGTGGTAGTGGTAGTGGTAGTGGTGGTGGTAGTGGTAGTGGTGGTGGTGGTGGTAGTGGTAGTGGTGGCAGTGGTAGTGGTAGTGGTGGTGGTGATGATGGCAGTGATGGTGGTGGTGGTAGTGGTGGTGGTAGTGGTGGCAGTGATGGCAGTGGTGGTGGCAGTGGTGGTGGTGGTGGCAGTGGTGGCGGTGGTAGTGGTGGTGGTAGTGGTGGTGGTAGTGGTGGCAGTGGTGGCGGTGGTGGTGGTGGTAGTGGTGGTGGTGATGGTGGTAGTGGTGGCGGTGGTGGTGGTAGTGGTGGTGGTGATGGTGGTAGTGGTAGTGGTAGTGGTGGTGGTAGTGGTGGTGGTGATGGTAGTGGCAGTGGCAGTGCTGGTGGTGGTGGTGTATCATCCAGAATGTATATCGACAAATTCCCATTGCGTCGGGGTGGAGAAAAGAGAGATCACAGTATAAAATAAAATAAAATAAAATAATTAAGAAAAAAAAGAAAGAAAGAAAAAATGGAGAGAAAAAAAAAGTTTGGTGTTTGATGATAGTTGTGATGGTGGTGGTGGGGTATATTTGAATTTGTATTTGTATTTCTTTTTATCACAACAGATTTATCTGTGTGAAATTCGGGCTGCTTTCCCAAGGAAGAGCGCGTCGCCACACAACAGCGCCACCCATTTTTTGTGTGTATTTTTTCCTGCGTGCAGGTTTATTTGTTTTTCCTATCGAGAAGATATCATCCAGAAGATATATATATATATATATGTATATATATATATATATATATAGATAGATAGATAGATAGATAGATAGATATTGACAAAATCCCGATGTGCCTATCACTATATATTATATAAACAAGTGATCCCTATTCGCCTTCTTCCCCCTTCTTCGCCAGTTCCCGGTTTGCCTATTTCTGTCGATTTCTGGCAGAGAGAGGACATGGGCTCTCAAGGCAATGGCAGAAGCAGCAGAAAAGAGTTCCAGTTGGATCTAGACGTACGATAGCTCAGTAGTGAAAACGTCATCCAGAAAAGGTGACTCAGTCCTGAAGTGGCGACCACCCTGGAGGCGCGGGTTCGAACCTGCTGAGGACCAGAAAAAACAACAACAGAAAAACGGAAAGTCTGTGGCCTTTCATGCCCTGCTCTCATGGTGACTTCAGTTTCGATACCCCTCCACTGCTGTACTTGGGGTGAATCCTGTTAATGTCTTCAGTGTCGGCAGATTCATGGGGGGCTGTTGTTTGAGGCTGTATTTGACTGTACTTTCATATCTGTGAAACTGCATGTTTGGTGCATTTCTGTTATGCATGTGTGGGTGTATGTGTGAATGTGTGTCGTCATATTTTACATTCATTCGCTTAATTATCACCATTGTTGTCTTATTTATTTATTTATTTATTTTTTATTATTATCATTTTATTAGTATTACTATTATTATTACTACTACCGTTTTCTATATTATAATTATTATTTATTTTTTTTTTTATTTTTATTTTTTTATTTATGTAAGCTTATCTATTATTTATCCCCCCCCCCTTTTTTTTTTCTTTTTTTTTTTCTTCAAGGCCTGACTAAGCGCGTTGGGTTACGCTGCTGGTCAGGCATCTGCTTGGCAGATGTGGTGTAGCGTATATGGTTTGTCCGAGCGCAGTGACGCCTCCTTGAGCAACTGAAACTGAAACTGTTGTTTGAGGGACGTGTTGGCGGTCTCCACTCTGGGAGGGACGCTCACTCAGTCTGGCTCCGCAACGAAGCCATTATTGTCGTTAGTAGGTGGCTTAGTAGGTGGTGTCCTAAGTACGTTAAATCAGAACAGGCACCACTGAACACCACCGAAGTGACTCAGCAGCAGTGCAGGGTCTCCTCTGGTGTGTGGCCTCCTGGCGACCTAACATCGATGGTTCCCTGGGGATTGCCGACGCTGGAACTGTGACGGACGAACCCGGGTGTGGCCGTGTACAGGGGAATCTAAATGAGCGGCGTGGGAGTAATGCCACTGAAACGGTGCAAATGATGGGGCAGAAAAAAAAGAGAAAAAAAAGAAAAAAGAAAAGGCAGGCAATACAAGGGCATCCAGGAGTCATGACCTGTGTGCGGCCTGGCCCCCTTGGAGTGTAAGGAGTTAATAAGGGCCGAAACACTTGACTGAGGGGAGCTTCTTCTCTGAAGACCTTGTACTGTCCAGCTCTCCCTAGGGTTTCTTATCGCTGGTTCGTCTGTACTGTGCGCCGGTTTGATGTGCCGTCCGACAGCTGCGACAAAGACTGCTCACCCAGTTTCATGAGAGTTCTCATCTTCACCAACTTCCAGTGTACACGCCTCTTCGTTCTGTTGGCGATCTAGGCTTTAATCAGATTAACATCTGTCCAGAAACGTATTTCAGTACCCTGAGAAGACACAACAAGTAGGGAGAGAAGAACACACACACACACACACACACACACACATGCACACACACACACACACATACACACACACACACACACACACACACACACACACACACACACACACCACCCCCCTCCCTACACACACACACACACACACACACACACAACACAACACACACACCACCACCACCCTCCCTACACACACACACACACACACACAGCACAACAACCACCCACCCCCTACACACCTACACCCACCGTCACCCCCACCCCCACACAACAACGCACGCATATATATATATATATATATATTACAACCTGGAAGGGAGTGGACCCAAGATAATCCACCAACAAAACACCCAGCCAGATGAGAACCACCAAAATCACCAGCGAGGCAAAGCGGGTCGACTTCCGCGCAGGTAGACATCGTGCGACTGCTGCCGTGGACACATAGATCCTGCGACACAACGTGCGCCACACACACACACACACACACACACACACACACACACACACACACACACACACACACACACACACACACACACACACACACACACACACACACACACACACACACACACACACACACACACACAGAAGCACGCATGTACTCGCGTGCACACACACACACACACACACACACACACACACACACACACACACACACACACACAGATGTAGTAGTCGTAGTAGTAGTAGTAGTCCTCGTCGTCGTAGTGTAGTAGTAGTAGTAGTAGTAATAGTAGTAAGGATGATAATAATAATGATGGATACTTATGCAGCAGATATCTGCTCTGGGTGCTTCACAAAAAAAAACAAAAAAAAAAATAAAAAAAATTGTAGTTTCACATTGAACTCATTACATCACCGTTACGTTACACACATCAAAATGTGTGACTAACAAACCACACACACACACAACACACACACACACACACACACACACACACACACACACACGCACACGCGAATTGTCCTTATGAAATGGAATTTAAAAAAAAAAAAATTAAAAGCTGCATGAAATCAGATGGACGTATGATGGCAACTAAGTCGTCGTCGTCGTCGTCGTCGTCGTCGTTGTTGTCGTCTTCGTTGTAGTAGAGAGTAGTAGTAGGACGGGAGGTTATCTTGTTTAAAACAATATTGCGCCTCTGGGTAGCTTGATGAAGTCTTATGTACACAAAAGTGACTGAGAACGTTGATGTTTTTGACTTTTTGCATTCATTATCAGTTGTTTCGCTTGTCAGTTCAACTTCTCTTTTACGAATTCCTTTAAGTAATTTCCTGTAATTGTATTTAGATGTTTTTTTCAAATTTCACCCTCATTTGCCCAGTTTTCCCCCAACTCTCCATTCATTCACATCTCCCACGTACCCCTTCTGACCGATAATACTCAAATGTATACATAAATACTTTAACAAATTGTCTTCAATCACCGATATGTGTGACGGGACATTAAACAAAATTCCCCCTCCTCCTCCCTGGGTTGTGCTCAGGACGTCGTCTCTGTCCCTTAGCTAATCATCCCCAGATTACAAAACATCGTAAGAAAAGAAGAAAGAAAGAAAGAAAAGAAAAAAAAAAAAAAAACCCGCTTCAAAGCTACATAAAAACAAGAGAGGCAAGGCCTTCAAGACTCACTTGTGATACACTTTAAAAAAAAAAAATCTAATCGTTAAAATGTGTTCTGTATTTGTTATTATAAAGCTTCGCGTTTAAAAAAAAAAAGAAGTCCTAACCACATTCGAACCCCGCGTGTTCGGGTGAGAAGAAACTGCCTTATCCATTACACACTATCGTGGCTCCTTAACTGACGTTCTAAAATTTAACATTTGAACATACTTTTTTTAAAGGGCGATAAATCAATTGCGGTATTCGCAGTGAGAACGCTGTTTAAATCATATTATTCTGGTGTATCTTGGGCGTTCAAAAAATCTTTAAGGGCAATAAAAAAAATTCTTTTTAATGGCTATCGCCGCAATCACACTGCTACATTTAGCCGTTTTCACTAGATCTAGATAAATGTACATGTTTAGTTACACCCGCCGGGAATGTAGTACGACACGGTCCATTCAATTTCTCTTTTATGTTCATTCTAGTTTTATAGTTTTAAAGTTGATATGAAAATTGAGTATTTTGTTAAACTAATAACATGTAGAGCCAAGTACAAGTACTTCTAAACGTCGTAAGAAGTGAAAAGGACTTCATTTTGAGAAAAGTTTCATCGTGATCAGTTCAAGGGTATTAACTCGCATGTTTTACATTTTTTAACTGTGAATTCCGACTGATTCTGTGGATATTTTAATGGCAGTTTGGGGCATAATCCAGTAAGTGATGAGGCGTTCACAAATCATTCTCTGAATAAATATTTAACGGTCTCCTTCTCCAACTTTCCATCACATGTTATCGTGTATTGTCCATTGAATATAGGATTGAACGGGCAAGTCAACAACTTGAAACAAAATGGCGTCGTTCGCGTTCGCGAAGAATATGAGCACGCGCTTTGAATGTGTGTAAATATGTGTACGCAATTGATTTTTGCCCACGACCTTCAGGGCTCAGCCAACAGATCTGTAAAGTCCACTCGTCGTATTGATTTTAGTATTTTCCGAAAAAGACCACTTGGGCGAATGAACATTGTGAAAGCCCTATACACTGAGAGTAAAACACACAAGCTTTTTATGTATTGAGTATAATTTCAAAATGTAATGTTTAAGATGAGAAAGATCAGTTTAAAGCAAATTAAGTTCCCTAGCATTAAATTACAGAGTAATTTTCCTTTTTTACTATCTGCATCAAAACGTTTGCAAAATAAATAAAACTTCCATGCTTAGCAAAAGAAGTTCCTGTTTGAACAAAAAATGATAATAATGACTGCTCTAGCTGTTGGGTCAGAATATCAGATCAAAGTGCCAAGTTTAGAGAATACAAAAAATATAAACATAACAGTAAATGCAGTTTGCATATAATTAGGCTTCTTTTTTTGTGTGCCCATCCCAGAGGAGCAATATTGTTTTAAGCAAGATGACTGGAAAGAACTGAATTTTTCCTATTTTTAAGCCTAATTTGGTGTCAACTGACAAAGTAGTTAAAGAGAAAATGTCAATGTTAAAGTTTACCATGGACACACACACACACACACAGACAACCGAACACCGGGTTAAAACACAGGCTCACTTTGTTCACTCAAGTGAGTGAAAAAGGCATGAAATGCCATATAGGCAAACGGCACCGCAGAATGGACCACCAGAGCCCACTCCAGTGTGTACGACACAACGACCTAATCAACAGAACAAATAGCTCACCATAGACTGCGAAAGGTTGTTTTTTTGTTTTTTTTAAGTGTCAAGGCTTGCTGGGAAAAAGAAAAGGGTGCACTGTGGGGAGAAGAAGAAGGAGAAGCAGGAGAAGAAGAAAGAAGGAGGAGGAAGAAGAGGAGGAGGAGGAAGGAACGAGGAAGAAGGAAGGAAGGAAGGAAAGAAAGAAAGAAGAAGAAAACAGACAATAGTAAAGGGAAGAGAAAAAAAAAGGCAGAAACAAAGAGAGCATTAGAAAAGAGGAAATTTCTTGCACAGAATTTCCAGAAGGAGGAGGGGGGGGGGGGTGCAATTCATATTGAAAGAACCTTGGCATTCCAAGGGATTCCTGAATCAACCGATGTGAAATATTAATTAAGCGTGTATGAATTTTCCCTGTTGTTGTTGTTGTTGTGTTGGTGGTGGTTTTATATAGGACATGGTCATATCTCTTTGGCGAAATCAAAACTAAAACTTTGCAAGTGTATGCACTGCTGCTAGCAGCTACTACTACTACCAACACCTTTGCTCCTGCTTCTGCTGCCATAATTGCTGCTGCTGCTGCTGCTGCTGCGACTACAAACTCCTCCTCCTCTTCCTCCTCTTTCTACTACTACTACTACTACTACTACTACTACTACTACTACTACTACTACTGCTGCTGCTGCTGCTGCGACTACTAACTCCCCTTCCTCCTACTTCTACTACTACTACTACTACTTCTGCTGCTGCTGCGATTGCTAAATCCTCCCCCTCCTCCTCCTCCTCCTTATACTACTACTACTACTTCTGCTGCTGCTGCGACTACTAAATCCCCCCCCTCCTCCTCCTACTACTACTACAACTACTACTTCTGCTGCTGCTGCGATTGCTAAATCCTCCCCCTCCTCCTCCTCCTCCTCCTCCTTCTACTACTACAACTACTTCTGCTGCGACTACTAAATCCTCCCCCTCCTCCTCCTCCTCCTCCTACTACTACTACTACTTCTGCTGCTGCTGCTGCGACTACTAAATCCTACTCCTCCTCCTTCTACTACTACTACTACAGCTACTACTTCTGCTGCTGCTGCGACTACTAAATCCTCCCCCTCCTCCTCCTCCTCCTCCTACTACTACAACTACTTCTGCTGCGACTACTAAATCCTCCCCCTCCTCCTCCTCCTCCTCCTACTACTACTTCTGCTGCTGCTGCTGCGACTACTAAATCCTACTCCTCCTCCTTCTACTACTACTACTACTACTTCTGCTGCTGCTGCGACTACTAAATCCTCCTCCTCCTCCTACTTCTTCTACTACTACTTCTACTTCTGCTGCTGCTGCGACTACTAAATCCTCCTCCTCCTTCTACTACTACTACTACAACTTCTACTTCTGCTGCTGCTGCGACTACTAAATCCTCCTCCTCCTTCTACTACTACTACTACTTCTGCTGCTGCTGCTGCTGCGACTACTAAATCCTCCTCCTCCTTCTACAACTACTGCTGCTGCTGTTGCGACTACTAAATCCCCCCCTCCTCCTTCTACAACTACTATACTACTTCTGCTGCTGCGACTACTAAATCCTCCTCCTCCTCCTCCTCCTCCTACTACTACTACTTCTGCTGCTGCTGCGACTACTAAATCATCCTCCTCCTCCTCCTTCTACTACTACTACTACTTCTGCTGCTGCTGCTGCTGCGACTACTAAATCCTCCTCCTCCTCCTCCTACTACTACTACTACTTCTGCTGCTGCTGCTGCTGCGACTACTAAATCCTCCTCCTCCTCCTACTTCTACTACTACTACTACTACAACTTCTACTTCTGCTGCTGCTGCGACTACTAAATCATCCTCCTCCTTCTACAACTACTACTGCTGCTGCTGCGACTACTAAATCCCCCCCCCTCCTCCTTCTACAACTACTACTACTACTGCAGCTGCTGCGACTACTAAATCCCCCCCCCTCCTCCTCCTTCTACTACTACTACTACTACTACTACTACCACATCTGCTGCTGCTGCTACTACTACTACGACTACTATTACTGCATTTGCCGTTGTCGCTACAGCAAGTTTTTGTTCTCCTGACAGGACAGAATCGCCATTAATCCATGTAAGGAACGAAACAAACTGGTACGCAATGTTCCTCTCTCTCTGCCTGTCTGTCTTTCTGTCTGTCTGTTTGTCTGTCTCTCTCTCTCTACATCCCTGTCTCTGTCTCTCACTGTGTGTGTGTGTGTGTGTGTGTGTGTGTGTGTGTGTGCGTGCCTCTTTCTCTCTCTCTGTGCCTCTCTCTCTCTCTGTGCCCCTCTCTCTCTATGCCTCTGTGTGTGTGTGTTTGCGTGTGTGTGTGCGTGTGTGTGTGTGTGTGGGGGGGGGGGGGGGTCCCCTCCCACTGCCCCCCCCCCCCCCCCCCCCCCCCCCACACACACACATACCACTCTCCCCACCACCACCACCACCACCAACACCCGGGTGATCCCCTCTCCCTCTCCTCCACCCCCCCCATGCACCTCCTCCACCCCCTTGCACCCCCACCCGCACCCCCTCCCCCTCGTCCCTCACTTCCTCCAGCGCTCATATCTATTAATCCCTTGGTCATTTTTGTCACGCGGGACGACGGTCAAAATATTTGCCCAAGATAAACTGAAAAGGAATTTGCCGGGGGGGGTGGGGGGCGGGGGGGGGGGGGGGGTAGGGGGCGTGGGTGGCAGGGGAGAGAGGAGAATTGTGTGTTTGCACAGTGTACTTTAGAGGCGGGTTCTGTTAGTTAGAAGACAGCAGACGTGCACAGACACGAACTTACGATTATACACTTGCCCCTCCGTGAGGTTTGGAGCTCATAGTAATTACATGCTCCTTTCTTTTTCTTTCTTTTCTTTTTTCTTTCTTTTTTTTTATTTGTGAAAAACAGATTACTATTATGCTGTCCAACTGCCACTGACCACAGTTTACACACATATATATATATATATATATATATATATATATATATATATATATATATATATATATATGTGTGTGTGTGTGTGTGTGTGTGTGTGTGTGTGTGTGTGTGTGTGTGTGTGTGTGCGTGCGCGCATGTCATTTTTAGTAATATTTTCCCTTTTTTTTGGTGTGGGGGCGGGGGGGGGGGATGTTTTCATTTGTAAATATTGTTGTGCAATACCCTATTGTCTTAACATGAGCATGTGTGTGTGTGTGTGTGTGCGGAGGGCGGTTTAGTCTATCGTCAGCTATTTGGGAATTCTTATTTGACTAGTTTTAATCTCTTCTTGTGTTGCGCATGATGATTTTATGCTAGTGTTTACAACGAGCCTGTGATTGCACAACTTAATTTCCATGTGGATTAATAAAGTGTTTTTGATTTGATTTTATATATATATATATATATATATATATATATATATATATATATATATATATATATATATATACACACGCACACATATACATGCACACACCACAGGCAGTCGAGAGAGAATGGAAAGAAGGAGGAAAATAGTCAGAAAGAAAGGAAGGCGGAATGAAAGAAAGAAGGAAGGGAGGGGGTGGAGGTGTCAAAAGACAGACAGACAGACAGACGAACATAAAGGAAAGATCGAAAAGTAATGAATGTGATGAAGGAAAGAACGGTGAGAGAAAGAAAGAAAGAAAGGGAGGAGGGAAGGAAGGAAGGAAGGAAGGAAGGAGAGAAGGAAGGAAGGAGGGAAGGAAGGAAGGCAGGAGGGAAGGAAGGAAGGAAGAAGGGAAGGGAGGGAGGGAGGAAGGAAGGAGAGAAGGAAGGCAGAAGGGAAGGGAGGAAGGAGGGAAGGAATGAAGGAAGGCAGGGGGAAGGGAGGAAGGAAGGAGGGAGGAAGGAAGGAGAGAAGGAAGGAGGGAAGGAAGGCAGGAGGGAAGGGAGGGAGGGAGGAAGGAAGGAGAGAAGGAAGGGAGGCAGGAAGGAAGGAGAGAAGGAAGGGAGGCAGGAAGGAAGGAGAGAAGGAAGGGAGGCAGGAAGGAAGGAGGAAGGAAGGAGGAAGGAAGGAAGGAGGGAAGGAAGGAGGAAGGAAGGAGAGAAGGAAGGCAGAAGGGAAGGGAGGAAGGAAGGCAGGGGGAAGGAAGGAATGAAAGAAGGAAGGCAGGAGGGAAGGAAGGGAGGATAGAAGGAAGGGAGGCAGGAAGGAAGGAGAGAAGGAAGGGAGGAAGGCAGGAGGGAAGGGAGGAAGGAAGGAAGGAATGAAGGAAGGCAGGAGGGAAGGAAGGAGAGAAGGAAGGAAGGCAGGAGGGAAGGAAGGGAGGGAGGAAGGGAGGGAGGAAGGAAGGAGGGAAGGAAGGCAGGAGGGAAGGGAGGAAGGAAGGGAGGGAGGAAGGAAGGAGAGAAGGAAGGAAGGAAGGAAGGCAGGAGGGAAGGGAGGAAGGAAGGAGGGAGGAAGGAAGGAGAGAAGGAAGGAAGGAAGGAAGGCAGGAGGGAAAGGAGGAAGGAAGGGAGGGAGGAAGGAAGGAGAGAAGGAAGGAAGGCAGGAGGGAAGAAGGAAGGAGTGAGAGAGGAGGAAAGTGGTGCGCGCACACACACACGCACACGCACACACACACACACCCTTGCTTCACTTCTGAATTCACTCCCAGGCCCAAGGAGAAATCAGAGCGTGCGGGCAGATCCATACAAGGTACACCACATCAGCCGTTGAAAAAAAGTGAGGGGGCGGGGGAGAGGGACCGGGGGGGGGGGGGGGCTGTTAGATGCCAAACTTTTGCATAAACCCAACGCGCTAATCAGTCCTTGACAGCGTGTGCAAGGTTTCCGTAAAACACTAACATAAAAAACAAGAGAGGCAAGGCCTTCAAGACTCACTTGTGATAAATTAAGTCCCCTAGCATTAATTACAAAGTAATTTCCCTTTTTTTTACTATCTGCACCAAACGTTTGCAAAATAAATAAAAATTCCATGCTTAGCAAAAGAAGTTCCTGTTTGAACAAAAAATGATAATAATGACTGCTCTTGCTGTTGTGTCAAATATCAGATCAAAGTGCCAAGTTTAGAGAATACAAAAAATATAAATATAACAGTAAATGCAGTTAGTATTTTATTAGGCTTCTTTTTATTTTTTTGTGCCCATCCCAGAGGTGCAATATTGTTTTAAACAAGATGACTGGAAAGAACTGAATTGTTCCTATTTTTATGCCAAATTTGGGGTCAACTGACAAAGTATTTGCAGAGAAAATGTCAATGTTAAAGTGTACCACGGACACACAGACACAAAGACACACGGACACACACACACACACACACACAGAGACAACCGAACACCGGGTTAAAACATAGACTCACTTTGTTTACACAAGTGAGTCAAAAAGTGGAGAGAGAGAGAGAGAGAGAGGGAAAAAAAAGATAAGACACAATAAACATGTTACATATCTGTGTGAATATGTGCACGTGATTGAAAACTGATTGAATGGCACACACACACACACACACACACACACACACAAGAAAAAAAAGAAAAGAATGATGACTACCCATGCTGTTGGCAGCTAGCTGTCAGTCGACTCTAATACCAGGTAGACGCAGATTGTTGTTTCGAAATGACTACGTGTTTGTACAGGTGGGGAGTGTGTGTGTGTGTGTGTGTGTGAGGGGGGGACGGGGGGGGGGGGCGGTTGCGGGGGGGGGGGTGGGGGTGGGTAGATAAGATCTATCAGAGATGGAAGTTCTTACACCCCACCCCCACCCCCATTCCCTTTCCATTCCTTCATACCACAGCCCAACCCCCACACCCACCCCCACCCTACACACACACACACACACACACACACACACACACACACACAATCTCTCTCTCTCTCTCTCTCCTCGTCGCCAGCCAACAATCTTCATCCTAATTCTGGATTTTTCCGTATCCACGGACTGTCCGGGCCAGTCCGGAGAAAGTGCCACGTCAATAATGCTGGTTAGTTCGTGCTGTGCTGTACTTTGTATGCGATAATATTTTCTGTGTGTGTGTGTGTGTGTGTGTGTGTGTGTGTGTGTGTGTGTGTTGCTTAATTTCAGCCAAGCAGACCACAAGAGGGCTATTTCAGGGTTGCAGATGATAACAGTGGTTTTGGTGTGCGTTTGTGTAAATGTGTGTGTGTGTGTGTGTGTGTGTGTGTGTGTGTGTGTGTGTGTGTGTGTTGCTTAATTTCAGCCAAGCAGACCACAAGAGGG
>NC_134906.1:11543775-11571275 GCF_041734735.1 Babylonia areolata | reverse complement strand
TCGGATGAGACGATAAACCGAGGTCCCGTGTGCAGCACGCACTTGGCGCACTGAAAAAGAACCCATGGCAACGAGAGTGTTGTCCTCTGGCGAAATTACGTAAAATGAAATCCACTTTCATAGGTACACAAATATGTAAGCATGCACTCAAGGCCTGACTAAGCGCGTTGGGTTATGCTGCTGGTCAGGCATCTGCTCAACAGATGCGGTGTAGCGTGTATGGATTTGTCCGAACGCAGTGACGCCTCCTTGAGAAAGTGAAACTGAAACTGAATCTTCTCTTCTATCAGTCAGGTCGATATCTCGGAGGCTGGTGACTTTTTTAAAAATTTAATTTGATGTTGATATCGACAGTGGCATTGTTTTGCTTGTTTGTGTATTGTTTTGTTTTTTTTGTTTTTTTTTGTGTGTGTGTCTGTATTTTGTATTTGTATTTCTTTTTCTCACAGCAAATTTCTCTGTGTGAAATTCGCGCTGCTCTCCCCGGGGAGAGCGCGTCCGTCGCTACACTACAGCGCCACCCCTTATTGTTTTTCCTAGCGAAGTGGATTTTTCTACAGAATTTTGCCAGGAACAACCCTTTTGTTGCCGTGGGTTCTTTTACGTGCGCTAAGTGCATGCCGCTGGACACCGGGACCTCGGTTTATCGTCTCAACCGAATGACTAGCGTCCAGACCACCACTCAAGGTCTGGTGGAGGGGGAGAAAATATCGGCCGTTGAGCCGTGATTCGAACCAGCGCGCTCAGATTCTCTTGCTTCCTAGACGGACGCGTTACCTCTAGGCCATCACTCCACATAATGTTATTAGTTCAACATTTCTCTTTTCTTTTTGAGTTTGTGTGTTCAGTTTTTTGTTGCTTTTTCTTTCTTTACCAATTGTTATGATTTGAGTACTGTGATGCATGTATGTTTTTGTTATTCAGAAAAAAAGAAAAAAAAGTGACGTCATTGTTTTGTTCTTTTCCGTCTTTCTTCATAGTTTCTTTTACGTCATTTTGTCAGTGGTGTCCTGCCTGTTTGACTGGACATGGTGCGCACCTTGCAGTGTGTTGCAGAAGTCTTGACTGGAGTGACAGGACTGAGCAGGTTTGGCCCGGTGGTGGGTTTCACAGCCACGGTGTCCGCAGCGACGGTAGGTCTTGTTGCTTGAAATGGAACTGTCTATCAACTGACGGCCGTGCCGGTCAATCAGTGTTTTGTACTGTGATTTTCTTAGGGAGCAACTGAATTATCTCTTTTTCAGTTTTGTCCGCAGTCATTGACTGCTTTTTTCTGGATCAGCGATCTTTCTCGGCTGCACAAACTACGGTGGTGTCACTCAGATTCAGATTCAGATTATTCATTCATTAATAGGCCTAGGCCCCTTATGAAGGGGTAAGTGACAATATAAGTAATAACAAACAAAATGAAAATATATAACCAACCATAATAAGTACACATATTACATAAACGCTGCAATGAAGTACAGCATCTTAAGATGTCACGATATCCCGAAATTTAAATGCCTGGTGTAAAAACAGTGCCAGATTCCATATATCAGCAAGTCTCGTGGATGACAATAATAAACTCAGTTTGAATAAACATGGCTGTCGATAGTACTTAGGTGGTATATATTTTTTCTCTAATTCTACAAAGAGCTGGACAACGAAATTTGAACAAAATGTACCTCACGGCGTCTTCTTTGTCTTCTTTACATAGTGGGCAAATTAGTGTAGTGTCACTCAGTGAGACAGTGAAAGTGAAGAGCACTGTACCGTGTCTTGCTGGCATCAGTTTTGTTTTTGTCAGTTGTCAGCGACGTTGACATTTTCTTTTTCTTTTGTGTTGTGCCGACGTTTGGATAGAATTTTTTTAATAGGCTTTTTTTTCTTTTTTTTTTCTTTTTTAACATTGTACAGTTCTGTTCAAGAGGAAGATGTTTTTGAACTTTTAGAGATTTGTCTTTTTTGGTGCCGGACTAGCTGTGCCGTCCAGCTAGTCGGCCTGCCCGGACCAAGCTTCTTGTTCCGGGTTCTTGTCATACTCGTTCGGTCAGTTGAGATGCTTCAGTCGCCATTTCAGCAGCTTAGAATTTCAGTAAGTCAGTTGACTGATGAGCTATTTCCGCCATCTTCACTGAATCTTCACGAGTGTGTCGTCACGGTGTGACACACACACACACACACACACACACTCACACGCACGGCACACACACGCACACACTCACACTGACGCACACACACACACACACACTCAGTGACGGCACACTCGGCTGACACCGGCACTGCCGGCACACACACACATCAGTACTGGCACTGACACACCGTGGTATCGTGTGGCACCGTGACTGCCGGACCACTGACTCGAACGGACACACTGCACCTACACCACTGTCACGACACAAACACACGTAGTCTCACACGCACGCACACACTGGCACATACACACACACACACACACACACACACACACACACACACACTGTCAGTATACTGACTGGCACACATATACCGTGTACCGTGCGGCACTCGGGCGGACACACGCACCAGTACACCACTGACTCGAACACAACACACAACACATACACTCACTTCACACACATACACACACCGGCGCGCGCGCGCGCGCGCACACACACACACACACACACACACACACACACACACACGCTGTGACCACTGAGATAAATGCTATAAATCTATGTCCATAACTGTGACTCGGTGACACACATGAAACACGTGGCAACCTCCAACACACGCACACATACACACAGTACATACACTCACACACACGCACACACACACACTGACGCACACACACTGACACACTAATGCACACACACAGTCATTATTTTTTCATGACGATCGCATTCCCAAACGGCCGCCATATTTCGTGTTATCTACACATGTCAAGTTCCCACAATTTCTTCTCTATTTCTATCAAAATTTCACCCTGCAGATACGGTTTTTTTTTCACACATTATATTACACAACACAAACACTCAGAGAACTTTAAAACCTATCACAATATCTCGAAAACATAGCATGCGCAGAACTGAACACATACACACATGTGTTCAAGCTCTCCCTGAGTGTGCTGTTTGAACCACCCGCCATTTCCATTTGAATTTTGAATCACATAAATTATCAAGTGCACTTCAAATATAACACCCTTAGAACCAAACATCGCTACTGCATGCACGTAGAATTGTGCGTGAATGTATGATTTCATTTCGAAGACAAACCAGGTCCGTTTATTTCCGATTCGACCACAAATAAAGTGAGCAGTAATGCTGGAACGTGGACAAAGGTCACCATTCACCCGACGTTGTCCCTTTACGAACTTTTACACTCACCGAAAATAGTGCACTCAAACGCATTAAAATACGAATATTATCAAATTATAAACATATTTTATTCATTTGTGTACACACATTAGTTCGATCAAAGCTGTGTATTCAGAATAAATCATCGACGGGCTGAAGCCTTGTTAACGACGCCATTACCAACGGAACAAAAATGACTTGGCAAGAGGACAAAAACAGTCATAAACAGGCATTAAATTCTGTTAGTTTGTTAAAATCAACAAGATAACCTGTTTGTATAGTCGAAAAGCTATTTAACTACGGTACGATCGTTAGATTTCATACGCAAATGGACGAAAACGAGCGGTCGGAAATGTCAGTATGCGTAAAGAGAGAATTGGGAAAATGGCAGGCGGGTTCGATTTTGTGTTTTGTGGTGCTCAGAAAACAGCTTTATATTCGCTCTCAGTACCGACTGGAAACAGACATATTACATGAGTGGCTAGATTAGTGCTCTAAAAATTTGTTTTTAACATATTTACTTTGACAATAATGAAATTATGAGTAAAATGAACGATTTTGTGTCACGAACTCGTTTCTGTTGGCCACAAACAAGAGCTTTATTTTAAGATTTATTTTCACCAAGAGTAAACACAGTCCTGATATATACATGAAAGGAAAGACAATTTATCGACGATTCTGGTGATGTGCTATGTGTAGGTGTTCTTATTGGTTTCGGTGAAATAAAAGCCATGAAACAAACACCAACAAACACAATTTTGCCAAATCGAGGCCTCCCGAGGGCCAGTTTGCTCGCGGCTGCGCGGCGCTGGCTTTGCAGTTCGCTCGCGCTGTATAAATTGCGTTCGGCCACCGCGATTTTCATTCGCAGTTTTGTTCAGCTAACAAGCAGATCTCTCCGCCGTCCAGCTACAACGCTCTACATCATGTCTGACGCCGCACCAGCCCCTGCTCCTGCCAAGAAGGCCGCCAAGCCCAGGAAGCCAGCCAAGCCTGCAGAGCACCCCAAGTACAATGTCATGATCGCTGCCGCCATCACCTCTCTGAAGGAGCGCGGTGGTTCCTCCCGCCAGGCCATCCTCAAGTACATCATGGCCAACTACAAGGTGGGCGTTGAAGCCACCAAGATCAACGCTCATCTGAAACTGGCCCTGAGGGCTGGAGTGAAGGCCGGCACCCTGAAACAGGCCAAGGGCACTGGAGCTTCTGGCTCTTTCCGTCTGGGAGAGAAAAAGGTGGCTGCTGCCAAGCCCAAGAAAGCCAAGAAGCCCAAGTCTCCCAAGAAGGCCGCTGCCAAGAAGCCCGCTGCCAAGGCCAAGAAACCTGCTGCCAAGAAGGCCAAGTCTCCGGCCAAGAAGGCTGCTGCCAAGAAGCCCAAGTCTCCAGCCAAGAAGGCGGCCAAGCCCAAAAAGTCCCCAGCAGCCAAGAAGGCAGCCAAGCCCAAGAAGCCAAAGACCCCCAAGAAGGCTGCTGCCAAGAAGCCGGCTAAGAAGTGAAGAGCTTCAGCTCTCTTCACCTGCCTTTCCCCTCTTCCAATTCCCACCAGGCCCTTCTTAGGGCCACCCTCGTCTTCCCAAGTGGGTTGGACATCTCGTTGCAAAGTTGATCGATTTCCGTTGTCATGATGTATTGCCCTGAATGTACTGTGTGGGGGGTGTGTGTGTGTGGGAGAGGGGAGGAGTTAGTATAGTGCAAGTAACTGCTCCTTTTTACGCATGCCCGTAATGGTACTGTGTGTTGTATTTGTTCATTTTTTGAGGTGGGATCAGTCTTGTCAGAACCTTTTCTTTCTTTTTTTTTTTCAATGGGGTGTTTGAGAAACGTTCTTTTTTGTCATATCCTGTGCCATGTCAAAGTGCGGCGACAAACCGATAGGCCTAGTTTGCATCAGTTTCACTCGTGACATGGTAAGTATATCTCGCCAAACGGAGTATAATTAAACCTCATCCTTTTGGTGTCATACTGTACCTGGAGGAAAGGAGAGGGGAGGGGGACTTTTAGAAAACCAATCAAACCCTGCTTTCTGTTGCTGTTTTTTTGTTTTTGTTTGTTTGTTTGTTTGTTTTTTGCCACGGCTTCATTTTCAGAAGTGGAGTGTGTGTCAAGATTTTGATGTTTGCATTTTGTTTTGTTGTTGTTGGGTGTGTTTGTTTTTTTTAGGTCTTTTACATCATCATGATTATAAGTATTATTACTGTTGTTGTTCTTGTTATTCCTGTTGTCGTTACCGTTTTTGTACACATTGTTATTGTTATTATGCATCGTGTTTGCAATAAATTACGTATCGAAATAGTACGTTCGCAAAACAGGGTGCCACACCCGTTCGAAACAATTTTGACAAACGTGCCTGACCTGTTCCGAGTTCGTACAATATCACGTCCAACCATCTGATTGTGTGATATACAGGATAATACCTTCATGGCAACACAACGACTACTCGGAATTTGTTCTATGAAGCATTTTCTTTTTCTTTTTTTCTTCTTCTTTTAAAAAAAAATGAAGTTGCCTTCATTCGTTCCAGTAATGAGAGTAATATATATATATATATATATATATATATATATATATATATATATATAATTAATAAGTGTAGTCGTAGGGACACAACTACAACAAGGAGACACAACTCTGCCCTTCCCGATTTTGACGGCATCGGAGTTGCGTACCTTAGTCTAATATATATATATATATATATATATATATATATATATCACATGAACATACCACAAGAAATAAGGTTGTGTCATCTTTGTGACACGAATCGAGTGGGAGACGAATACCATTTTGTCATGGAATGTCCTGCAGTTCAAAATCTCCGCAATCAGTATTTACCTAAGTATTACAAAACACGTCCCAACTTCCACAAATATGCAACATTAGTGTCTATTAGTAGTAAGAAAAAGTTGCTAAATTCATTAAAGGTTTTAATGTTTTTCGTTAGGAGTCAGTCTCAGTCTGGATTATTTACCACTTATGCCTTAACTGTACTTGTTGAATAGGAATTAGAATAATGACATGTGTTAAATCTTGACACTGCATCCCGTACATATCCATTTGTAATTGCATGATCATATTTTTTAAATATGTCTTTTTCTTTCCTGTATATATCAAACCAGTTCCAGTATTACTGGCAAATGGGTGCTAAAACAACAATTTATTGTGCATTTTGTTTTGTTACACCATGTAATTGTTATTGCTATGCTCCAGCTAACACCTCGGTTCCCAGTTCAGGCTCAAATAGTCAGATACAGAGCCGAACATGTCACTTCACTCACAATTATTGTAAATCTAAGTTGTGATCTGTGCATTTATGGAGTATTGCTTTAGCTATTCTTATTGCATTGTATCAGACTGATGATTACATTTGGCATTTTATTTTGTGTCATTTTATTTTTTTCCCCATTTATATCATCTCCCCTTTTTTGTTTCGTCTGTACACATACATACATATCTATTATCATTATATGTGTAGTTGTAGGGACATATCTACAAGGGGACACAACTTTGCCCTTCCCGATTTTGACGGCCTCGGAGTTGCGTACCTTAGTCTAAAAAACTGTCACACACACACACACACACACACACACACATATATATATAGAGAGAGAGAGAGAGAGAGATACTCCTCGACAAAATCACAAGTTCGTCAAGGAGTTAAAAAACCAACAACAACAAAAACCAGCTGAATAGTATGCATGCCGTGCAAACAGACAAGGTGGTGTGTTCAGCTTTTAAAATTCATTAATTTGTGATCTTTTAATAGGCCTATAACTCTTTATTTTTATTTTTTATTAAAAAAAAAAAAAAACCCGAATATTGTAATCCATTTGAATTAGCATTCCAGAGACTACCGTTCCAATTTTCTTTTTCTTTGTTTTTAAGCAGATACGCGTGCGTTCAACTGATATCATTCAAATGGAGTTGCAGGTTCTGAAATCGAGAGTATGACAAAATCATTTCAGGGACTGTGTTGCCAAAGTACACCTCCACCCGTTATTCTATCACGCCCCACTGAGCCTATACTACCCCAGTTTCTTATCAAATTTGAATTTTTCCCAAATGCGGATAATCTTACCACTGAGGGACACCTCATTGCCCTAGGTTCTTTTACGGGCGCAAACTGAGCGCGTGCTTCACTATTTCATCCCGGCGCTCATCCGAAAGAGTTTACGATTGACAGATTCCGCTGACCGAAGTGCCGCAGGAGGGTATGGACCATATACCATTTTCCGCTAAAAAAAAAAGTTATAACCAACTCAATAAAGAGGAGACGATAAACCGAATAAAAGAACCTTCGGCAACAATATAGTTGTCCCAGTCAGTAAAAAAAAAAAAAAAAAAAAAAAAAAAAAAAAAAAAAATCGACTTTATAGTCAGTAAAACAAATGCACTCTAGATAGAATCAAACAAAAGAAGTAAGAAGGGTGATCATCGACGTGCTCTCCCAGGGGAATCAAGCAAAAGAAGTAAGAAGGGTGATCATCGACGCGCTCAGTTTCCCCGGGGAGAGCAGCCCTTTCCCGGATAGGTGACTGAGAAGCTCCACGACAGTGCACTGAGACCAGCACTGAACACTTGACTGGAACTGAAGGTGTGTGTTGGGCCTTGAGAGAATCGACGAACCCGTGCTGCTTGATTCCAAGTCGGGGTCAAGGTCTATCAGGCCACTGACTCGGCCAACCCTCCTTTTTTTTCTTTCTTTTTTTTCCCCCCACCATTATGCAGCATCCTCTTCGTCCGATGATTCTTCTTGGTGAATATTGGCCGTGTTCCAAATCTTGTATTTGATCCCCCCCCTCGCCCCCCCCCCCCCTCTCTCTCTCTCTGTTTCCTCGTGTCAGCATCACGTTCTGCGTGCGGTTTAGTCAACATACGCTTAGATTTTATGGGCAGTTCATTTCTATGCATTCAGTTCCGATTGATCTATCAATGAAGACGGATACGCATTTGAAGTATATAACGGTGTGGGGCTTTCTGAAACCTCTTCATCACCATGGTTGTATCAAATCTCATGATCACTATCTTATTTGTCCCTTGTTTTAGACTATACTGAAGAAAATTAACTTCATTTTGTGTTATGTTGCCCTGGCTTGAATTATCTTAGGCATCAGTTAATTTTTTGACACACATAAATATTACACACACCAACTACTGTTTCGAATTTCCTTGCTTATGTCTTCAAACAAAGGAAACCGTTGTAAAACAACTGGTTATTTGCCTATACAAGCCATTGAAAATCAGAAGTTTGATATGTATTTGATTGTTATGTGTGTGTATTGTAGATTTTGCAGTTAATCGATTTATGTTGTATACCGCCTACATTGTCCTGTAAAAAAAAAAAGTGACAACTTCTTCAGTGTATTGTAGCGTGTGCTTACTGACTCCCATTAATGAGGAACGATGGCTTTTATTGAATGAAAAGATGTCCATATCACACACACACACACACACACACACTGAGCCGTTGCTTGCGTGTGACGTCAACATAGTTGCGCGTCATTACAATATGCTATTTACGTGCAATATGTGCAAGATTACGCAAGACGTGTGGGGGAAATTGTACAATATGTGAAAGATTACGTAAATAAAACCGGAGATTAGAAAAGAGAGATAAACCACTTGCAGAAATTGCTGAAGCCAGGTAGCCTGCGCCGCGACACGTATTCATTATTCATGAGCTGCCTTTGCCCCGCCCAAACGAAAGGAAAGCGTCAGTCGAACGCAGTCTCCTGAGTGATTTTATCATTTGGATTACACCTTTTTTCCCTTTTCTGTTTGCTTCATCCCACGCAGATGTCAAACTCAATTTTGTTGTGAATAACATTCCTAAATATTTATATGTATTGGTTACTTTTATTTCCCTATCACCACAGCACCATTTTTCACGAGTCGAAAGATGACCTCCATTGCGGAAAACTATAATATTGGTCTTATCGAGATTCACTGTTTGTTGTAGTCTGTCTGTTTCTTGCTTAAGGGCATTTAATTGATTTTGTAACCCTATGGGTGTGTCAGACAAGAGAACAACATCATCAGCAAATAGCATTAAGAGCAAATCTGTTGCGCCAGGTATCATTTGTATTCCATGTCTCCCCTTCTTTGATAACTCCACTGCCAATTCACCGATGAAAAAGGAAAACAGCTGTGAGCTTAGCATACAACCTTGTTTAACCCCTCTTGGACACTGAAAAAAGTCTGAATAAATACCTTTGTCACGAACACATACAAGTACAGAATCGTAGATGCTTTTAACAGCCATGTAAAACTTCCGAGAGAGAGAGAGACAGAGACTTAGAGAGAGAGATAGAGCACAATACAACGGTCTGCTCGGGCAACATGAAGCGTTCGTATATATATGAATTATATATATGATTATGTACATATAGATAGATTTAGATTTACATACTGATAGATCTATATGAAATTATGTATGTATGTATTCATGTATGCATGTATGTATGTATAGACAGATGTTAGAAGAGAGACAGAGCTGAATATGTGTTTTATGTTTTGATATATATATATATTTATTTCTTTTTTTTAAGAAATGGTGATGTAAACCAGAAAGTGTGAAGAAAAAGTAGCGTTACGAAAACACAGTTCAATAATTTATAACTGTCTCTCTCATGTGCAACATTGCGCTGGGGGATGGGGGGGGGGGGGAGTTGGTGGTGGGGGGAGCTGCTTTATTTTCTTTTATATTATCTACATTCAAGCAGATGCAAACGTGCTAAAAACCAAGCAAAAATGAATCGGTTTTCATTGTATACAGCGAATCTTACTACACGTGGGAAATTCCAGGCATAACTTAACTTTCGCTTTACTGCAGCTGAACCGTCAGAACCGACCAGTTTCCTTCAGGTGGGGAAGGAGAGGGTGATTTACCCCCACCCTTCCGCACTGCGTGTGTGCCTCAAAACGGCTTCAGCACTGTTATAGACAGTAAGAAGGGACCTGCCGCGAGTGGTTTATCTCTCTTTTCTAATCTCCGATAAAACCCTACAAGACAAGTATCATTTTCTCAATGTTGGGTTATAATCGCCGTTTACAAGCAGCTTTATTAAGTCTGAATTAACAAAGGTTGATAATAATGATACAATCGATCACAACACGACGCAAGTGAACCTTCATTTATCATTTATTGATCCCTTTATAGTTTGTTCGTTGAATCATCAAAAACTGATTGATTTTAAATTTTTGTTTATTGATGGGACGCTTCTGGTCGGGTTTCTCCCCCTTGTGATAGTAATAGCAGCAGCAGCAAGGCAAGGCAAGGCAAGGCAAGGCAAGATGTATATTTCACGTACCCCATGGGGACATTGAAACAGTACATAAATACATACACATTTCACACACAACACATAAAGAAGAAAAAAAAACTAAAAAAATCAAAACTTAGCAAACAGGCAATCAACAAGTCGAATTTCCTTAAACGTTGATTAATGACACACAAAAGCATATGCAATTCAGAACATTAAAATTTCTACAGCATCAGCAGCAGCGACAGTAGTAGTAGTGGTGGTGGTGGTGGTAGTAGTTGAGCAGCAGCAGCAGTAGTAGCAGCAGTCGTTGTAGTGGTGATGGTGCATCACATAGTAGTAGTAGTCGTAGTCGTAGTCATAGAAGCCATCCAGACTATTAATTTTTGTCCCTTTCCTTTGGTCATAGTTCATTGAAACACACAGACATGCAACTGCAGCGACAGGTCCGTCAGGGCGGGGTCCTGTTGATTTTTGCGGTGGATCGAATGAGAGCATTACCCCCCGAAAACGGAGTATGGCTGCCTACATGGCGGGGTATAAACGGTCATACACGTAAAAGGCCACTCGTGTACATATGAGTGAACGTGGGAGTTGCAGCCCACGAACGCAGAAGAAGAAGAAGAAGAAGAACGAGAGCATTCAAATGCCACTGAGTCAGCACTGGGAAACTGTCCTGTGGGGTTCGGCATCTGGCCGCTTCTTCCCTGCCCCCATTTTTTTTTTTTTTTTTTTTTCTTCTTCTTCTTCTTCTTTTTTTTCTATCGAAGTGGATTTTTCTAAAAAAATTTTTGCCAGGAACAACCCTTTTGTTGCCGTCGGCTCTTTTACGTGCGCTAAGTGCATGCTGCACACGGGACCTCGGTTTATCGTCTCATCCGAATGACTAGCGTCCAGACCACCACTCAAGGTCTAGTGGAGGGGGAGAAAGTATCGGCGGCTGAGCCGTGATTCGAACCAGCGCGCTCAGATTCTCTCGCTTCCTATGCGGACGCGTTACCTCTAGGCCATCACTCCACATAATAATAATGATAATAATAATAATAATAATAACGATGATGATGACAACAACAACAATGATAATGATAACAACAACAACATCAACAACAACAATAATGGTGATGATAATTATGACGACAATAACAACAACAACAACGGTAACAATAATAATAATGATAATAATAATGATAATGTTCTTCCTACGGACTCGAAGATGACCATGGCTTCAAATATCTAACGGAAGATCAGTGGCTATGGGTCTGGAGGTGACTGATGAGGCCAGCCCAGGCCCTGAAGGCTCGCCCACATGTGGGACACAAGTGAGTGGGTGCTGTTTTTCTTCGGGTGGGTTCTGTGTTAAATTGTAGATCAATTGTAATTAAACAATAGTCACTTACATAACCATAGCTAAGTGATGTCTGCATCCTTAATTTTAACATTGGTAATGAGATTGTCAGACCGTAAAAAGAAATTAAGACGACTTTGCTGTAAAGGGGTTGGTCTCCTCCAAGTGTATCTTAAGAGCTTCATTAGTTAATTCTCTCCATTTGTCTACTACATGTAAGTCATCCATCATCTCTATTACTGTTTCTTGCGTTCCCATGTTAGTCACATGCTTACAATTGTAATAGTCTTAATAAGGATTCATAATCAAATTCCAGTCACCTATTATTACACCATGGATAGCGTGTTCTTCAATCTTTGTTTTATTTATCTATTTATTTATTAATTTTCTTCTTCTTTTTTTTCTTCTTTTTTCATATAGATACAGGGTCATCTCTGTTAGGTCCACACACAATGACCAAAAAAATTTCCATGTCAAATATTTTAAGATAAGAAATATATAATTGACCTGAGTGTCTGTAATCGGTTTTTTTATTTTTGTTGTTGTTGAAACTCAGTTTTTATTTAATATAATAGCCACCCCTTGTGATTTAGAATTATTCGACGAAAAAAAAACAAAAAAAACCCAAAAAAACGTGCATTCAAAACCCCGTTCTGTCCTGGTCTGTCTGCCATCTTCTCAGTAAAGTGTGTGTCTTGTAAAAAGTATATCGAATATATTTATATATATATATTTTGTCTTACGTACTGCAGAGCGTTTTTTTTTTTTCTGAACATTTCCTACGCCCTGACAGTTTAGATAAAGATGACACCTTAAGGTTACGCATGGAGAAGTGGTGTTTTTGGCCTACATACATCGCACCTCCTTTCTTCCAAAAAGTCACTGTTCCCCCCCCCCCCCCTTCCTCCGCACCTTCTTCTTCTTCTGCGTTCACTCGTATGCACACGAATGGGCTTTTACGTGTTTGACCGTTTTTACCCCGCCATGTAGGCAGCCATACTCCGTTTTCGGGGGTGTGCATGCTGGGTATGTTCTTGTTTCCATAACCCACCGAACGCTGACATGGATTACAGGATCTTTAACGTGCGTATTTGATCTTCTGCTTGCATATACACACGAAGGGGGTTCAGGCACTAGCAGGTCTGCACATATGTTGACCTGGGAGATCGTGAAAATCTCCACCCTTTACCCACCAGCTGCCGTCACCGTGATTCGAACCCGGGACCCTCAGATTGACATTTCCCCCCACCCATAACATATTTTTCTGTTAAACCAACACAAAAATGAAAACTGCTTATTAATGTCAATCAGCAGAGCAAATCGAAACAAAAAGCATCAGTTCACCCATTTGTGAGGAATAGAGACAGATACAAAAAATGGAATGATAATAACAAACACATAATAGTTACCGGTATTTAAAAAGAAACACACACACACACACACACACACACACACACACACACACACACACACACTGAGGCAACAATTTGCTTGACTAACGCAAGCGCGCGATGAGCGCAAAAAAAAAATGTCAGCATAGAAAAGAGTAATACAAAGGAGCATAGCGCCAACATTTAACCACTATCATTGTCGCCCTGACCGCACAGGGGTGAGAGCGACATCGATATAGATTCCGTAGAATCCAAAAAGGAAAAAGTATAGAAGAGAGTAGTTTACAAGTACAGTCATTTCTGTACCAAAGCTTTGGACACGCTTTTGATAGTCACTAATCCGTCATTTATTCGCCATCGAGCATGAAAAGAATTAACCCAACCTGGATCATAAATGATACACACATATATATATAGAACAAAGAGTAGCAAAGTGCCAGAAAACAAAACAAAAAAAAACAACCGAACCCTCCCCCCCCCAAAAAAAAAAAACCCAACAACACACACGCGCGCGCGCGCATAAAACAACAAAGATTAAAAAAAAAAAAAAAAACATCAACAAAAAACACGACAACTTACATATTTTCATATCTGCCAAATACCGGTGTAACGTCCCAAATCGCCCCCCCCCCCCCTCGCGTAGGGTCCCCGGGGGACAAGTCAGTGTCCCAGATCGTCCCCCGGGGGACTTGCAAGTATCCTACATCGTTCCCCGGGGCCACTTCAGTGACCTGAAAAGTCCCTCGGGGGACGTTCTGGGACGACCCCCCCCCCCCCCCGCCCGCACCCCCCCCCCTCCCCATGCTGGTTCAGTTCCCCCCGCAACCCCAACTTCCCCGACATTCCTCGAAAACCAAAAACGTCCAACACACCCCCACCCCCCAGCCCCACCCCAAAAAGGAGTTTGATACACAAACGGTTGTGTGTGTGTGTGTGTGTGTGTGTGTGTGTGTGTGTGTGTATGCATACATGAGTGTATGTATATGAGTATGTACGCGTGTGTTTGTGTGTATATGTGTGAGTGTGCACATAACACGGTATGCGTGTGTCATGTGTGTGTGCACGTGCGCGCGTGAGTATGTGCTTGCGTCATACACACACACACACACACACACACACACACACACACGGATAAAACTATCAAACACGTGTGTGTGTGTGTGTGTGTGTGTGTGTGTGTGTTCAATTTAGCTGTGGATGAAAATTTGCGCGGACATTCGAACACACGCACGCATGAGACAAATGCACTATATTTTCAACAAAGCGATTGTTGATGGTCATTTTACAGTCTTTCCAAGAATGTGGGGAATGGGCATTAAAACCATCGGCTATTAACTATTTTTCATTCCGTTCCAGTATGGTTTATAACCATTCTGTGTGTGTGTGTGTGTGTGTGTGTGTGTGTGTGTGTGTGCGCGCGCGCGCGCAATGGGTGCGGGATGACATGAGTAAAGTTGTAGCTTGGATTGGTGAATTGTACCACCGGTCAAATATTGCACACTGATTATGGTACAATATCAAAATTCCACCCACTGCAAAAACAAACCAACAGCATGCTGCCATCTCATCTGACAGAACTATATTTTTCTTGTTTTTTATTGCTATGTTACAGTTTCCAATAATCACATTTCTCATCAGAGTGCAAATAACTGCATGGGTCACACGGAATTCTAAGCATGATGTTGGACAAAACTACCTGAGATGAAACGAAAGAGCTTGCCCTTTTCCTTTCTGCAATGTTCACGCTATTTTGTGACGCCTGCGGGCCCCAGTGAAGTCAACAACCCAAAGAACGACAAATCAGATCACATACTTTCAGAGTTATCGAAAATGGCTAAAGGTACGAGTAAGGAGAGGGCACCATACGGACTGGGGATCTTTTCCCGTTTTTGAGTGTTTTAAATTCAGATGGAGTGATGGCCTAGAGGTAACGCGTCCACCTAGGAAGCGAGAGAATCTGAGCGCGCTGGTTCGAATCACGGCTCGGCCGCCGATGTTTTCTCCCCCTCCACTATACTTTGAGTGGTGGTCTGGACGCTAGTCATTCGGATGAGACGATAAACCGAGGTCCCGTGTGCAGCATGCACTTAGCGCACGTAAAAGAACCCACGGCAACAAAAGGGTTGTTCCTGGCAAAATTCTGTAGAAAAATCCACTTCGATAGGAAAAACAAACCAAACTGCACGCAAGAAAAAAAAAAAAAAAAAAAAAGGGTGGCGCTGTAGTCACTCTCCCTGGGGAGAGCAGCCCGAATTTCACACAGAGAAATCTGTTGTGATAAAAAGAAAAACAAAACAAAATACAAATAGATTCATGCACGCAATGTGAAGAAAATGATGGCGTTGAGTCGTGTTTTCAAACGGGTTCTCCAAAGCATAAAGTTCGCCACATCAGTTTTGAATCAAATCAAAAATCAAAAAGATTAAAAATCCAAACCGTTTGAGAATACGAATCGACACGCGAATCCGATCAACGGAAAACAAACCAATCATACATATATGTGCCCCTTGATTTTCACAACGGATTTACATGGATCTTGGGACTGACCATTGGGTCTCTCAGATTCTTACATTTCCGTAAATTTACAGAAAATTATCATCTTGGTGAGTGTCACGCTCTATAAGAGAGCGGACTAGAAACCCCCACCCAGCCCAGCACTAACACCCAGACAACACAAACACAGACTACAACAATCCGGGGTTCACATACATTTGTTTAATCACACACCTAGCTTGCCCACAAACAATAACCACAACCCCAGCTGCAACAACACTTAAATAACAATGGATAAATATAACACACACACACACAAAACCCACACATAAAAACAACAACAGAGCTTTAAGATAAGGAAACAAGCACAACGTTAATGCTGTCGTGACGACGACGACGAACAGTAAGTGACGACGACGAAGAACAGCGACGACGAACACGAAGAACGGCGACGAACACGAAGAACGGCGACGACGAACACGAAGAACAGCGACGACGAACACGAAGAACAGCGACGACGAACACGAAGAACAGTGACGACAAAGACGAACAGTAAGTTACAACGACGCGAAGAACAGCGACGACGAACACGAACAGTGACGCCGAAGACGAAGAGCAGTGACGACGAAGACGAAGAGCAGAACACCCAGACAGCTGAGCGCCAGGCCAGAGAACGCTGGCGACGGAAGCCAGCGGCAGGCGGCAGCAGCCAACGGAGGCCTGGACCAAGGAAGTCAAAGGCAGGCAGAGGGGTTCCCGGGGAGACAGTGGAGGGTCAGTGGAAGAGTAGGGAAGTCCGTGGATAAACACGAAAGTGGGAATGCTGAAACCACTGTATATAGCCTATTATCCACTGGTAGGATTCACTCTTGGACAAACCCAATTAAACAACCTAAATGTACCTAGCCCAGAATTCGTAAAGAAAACAAGTCTTACAAAATTTAGTTTAACCCCTCCCTGATCAACACATGGGCTACAGAATAGATCAATTTTACTCAGCTGCGCTATTTCGGAAGTTTAAAAGGCTGACAACAACCACACCCAAGAGCAAGGACTGTAACGGAAAAGGATAAGGGGGTAGTTTGGAATATTCTAGCTTATGTATCATATATAATACAGTGACACACATAGACACACATTAATAGAACTAATAACTGAAGGGGTTCACAAGGAAAACTTAAATCTAGATTTTACGGTTGAACCCTTCAATACATGTAACAATTATTTTATCACATTCTTATAAAATTTATGTCTAAAAATGCATACGCATCCTACAAATGCACATAAAAGAGCAAAGTATTATATTTACTTAAATATTCTCTCTCTCTCTCTCTCTCTCTCTCTCTCTCTCTCTCATTCACGGACATGAACACAAGACAGACAGACAGAACACAGGCTAGGACTGTCTTTACAGTCTCCTCTTACCTTCCAGAAGGGTACCACTACCCCAAAGCTGGAAGTTCACACAGAGAACACAGAGACCACGACCACTCGGAGGAAAGTGATCCCCACTACAAGCGTCCAGACGGGCAAACAGCCCTGAAGAGAGCCAAAGACTGGCACGGCTGCCTCCTCTGACAGTCGCGGGCGAAAAGCCCAGAATCTTGTCATTCGTTGACAAGGAAGAGGCTGATCTCAGTTCAGTGACAGCCTGAACTGAGACCGAGACAGACTGAAAATCTCGTGCCAACCGCACAACCCACACTGCTCTCTAGCTAGATGGGGTGGGTGAACGAGGGGGTTGAGCACTTATTTGTCATGAGATGTGACAACAGCCCCCCTCACAAGTTCAAACGAAGATTGAAACTTAATTATAACTATGTCACACAGAATGACAAACACAATAACACACATTCCCACTGCCGTATCATCCACAATGTCCTCTCAAACAGACATATGCCAAGGCACTGCCCTCCTGAAACCAAATGTAAGGAAAAGGCGAAAACAACAACAACAACATCAAAACTATGAAGTCTGGAATAATAGGATGAATTGCAAATTATAGAATTGCCAACCTTACCAACTAATAAGTAATATTAAAAGATACACATGGCCAGTATACAGCTGCCTCATTCAGGTGTTAACACTCAAACTGGGCCGTATTCAGATCATATTTCATCCAACTCTGGCAGGCGACTGAGGAAGTCAGCACCAACGTTTTCTTTGCCAGGAATGGCTTGCACCCTGAACGAGAAAGGCTGCAACTGTAGAGCCCAGCGCGTCAGTCTGCCGCTGACCGTTTTGGCCCTGTCTAGATACTGCAGCGGTGCATGGTCCACCTGGACGACAAACTCATTCCCGTAGAGGTAGGGTTCAAACCTTTGAATACCCCACACAAGAGCCAGGCATTCCTTTTCAATTGTGGGGTAATTGCGTTCGGCTGGGCTCAATTTCTTACTGGCACACGCCACTGGTTGAGCACCCATACCTTGATCTTGGAGCAGAAGAGCTCCCAACCCCACGTTCGAAGCGTCAGTCCGCAGTATGAAAGGCTTGGACAGATCGGGGAGACAGCAAACTGGCCCACTGCAGAGGATTTCTTTGAGCTGCAGGAAAGCTCTCTCGCAGTTCTCGTCCCAGATAACTTTGTTTGGCTCCTTGTTCTTGGTTTTGTCAGTCAAGGGAAGAGCGATTTCCGCAAACTGAGGAACGAACCTCCTGTAGAACCCCACGAGGCCCAGAAACCCTCGGAGCTGTCGTTTCGTACAGGGACGAGGTGATTCTCGGATCTTCTCCATTTTTTCTGCATCCGGCCAAATTTTCCCAGCACCCACATGGTGACCCAGATAGTCTAACTCCCTGTGGCCGAGAAAACATTTGGAGGGCCGTGCAGTCAGTTTGCAATCACGCAACCGGGAAAACACGCTGCGTAAGAGCCTTAGATGCCGTGTTTCATCGGCGGAGGAGATGAGAACATCGTCCATGAAGTTGTCCACGTCCGGGCTGTTGAGAGGCAGTACTAACTTCCGCATCATGCGGGAAAATACTGCGCCAGCAGTTTTGAGGCCAAACGGCATTACACACCACTGGAAGTGTCCCTGAGGAGTAGTGAAAGCTGTTTTTGGGCGATCAGCTTCCGCCATGGGGATCTGCCAGTACCCCTTTGAAAGGTCTAGCTTCGAGAACACCTTTTTCCCTGATAACCGGGAGAACAGTGCCTCTACATCTGGCATTGGTTCAGCATCAAACACGGTTATCTTATTGATGCGACGGAAATCGACGCAAAACCGTACCTTCCCATCTTTCTTCTTTACGAGGACGATAGGAGAGGAGTATGGGGACGAGGATGGCTCTATCACGCCCATCTTCAACATTTGTTGGACCTCCTCTTGAATCGTCTCACGTTGGGAGTAGGGCAGTGGATACTGCTTAGCCCTAATAGGGGCGTCGGAGGTGAGACTGAGCGTGCATGTCTCGAGGTTCGTACAGGCAGGCAAGTCAGTGAGGACGTCCCTAAACCCTCGAGTCATTTCACGAATGGCCTCTTTCAGTGAGGAGTTACCAGCGGCCAGCACAACATCCTCCGGACCTTCAGTTGCCTCCAGGGGCATGAGTGGAATGTCGCGTTCCACTGTCCTCGTTCCTTCCCAGACCTCTGGGTCTTCAATCACAGCCAGAGCCACAGTCCCTCGAGGAGTGCGCTCAATGTATTCTTTCAACAGATTGGCGTGGTACAGCTTTTCTTTCTCGCCAATCTGAACGCAATAATCTGCGATGCCCACACGACGCAGAACAGTGTATGGACCCTGCCATTCAAGTTCCAGTTTGTTCTGTTTGGTGGGGCGAAGGAGAAGTACTTTGCTTCCCTCAGCGAACTGTCTTTGCTTTGCTTTGGCATCAAAAAAACCCTTGTACCGCCTTGAGGCCCTTTCGAGGTTTTGCTGAGCAATGGTACAGGACTCTGCGATTCTGTTTCGCAGTTCTACCACGTATTCAGCAGCAGTCTGAATTTCTGGCCTCTCAGGGTGGAGCCAGTGTTCTCTGAGGATCTGCATGGGACCCCGTACTGTCCTCCCATAGAGCAGCTCGAAAGGCGAGTAGCCAGTGCTCTCCTGGGGAACTTCTCTGTAGGCAAATAACAGAGCGGGAATCCAGCGGTCCCAGGCTCGAGGTTTCTCGTACGATAGTCTCCGCAGCATTGCCTTCAAAGTAGCGTTAAAACGCTCCACCAACCCGTTGCACTGAGCGTGGTAGGGGGTTGTGGTCAAGCCCCGCACAGACAGAAGGCGATAGACTTCCTGCATGACACTGCCTGTGAACTGAGAACCACGATCAGTCAAAACCTCAGCAGGAACACCTGTTCGTGTCCACATGGTGAACAACGCCTCAGCCACAGTTTCAGCCGAAACGTGTTTGAGAGCGACAGCTTCTGGGTACCTGGTCGCATAGTCGACCATTGTTAAAATGTACCTGTTGCCAGACTCAGATGAAGGGGATATAGGTCCTACAATGTCGACAGCTACACGACTGAAGGGCTCTGAAATGAGGGGCATCTTGACGAGTGGCACTTTCGGGACTCGACCCTTAGCTACCGTCTTCTGGCATCTGTCACAAGAACGGACGAAACGCCGAATGTCAGCACACATGCCAGGCCAGTAGAAATGTGGGAAAACTCTTCCCTGCGTGCGCTTAACCCCAAGATGACCCGACATGGGGGCTTCATGGGCAAGAAGCAACACTGTGGAACGCAGTTCCTTAGGAACACAGATTTGGGTTGCTTCCCCCCGATGGTCCTTGAAACGCCGCATCAGTATTCCCTGCTTCCTGAAGTACATGACCTCTCCAGATCGTGTCTTTTTGACGGCTTTAGACACAGCCAGCTCCCGAGCTTGACACAGGTCAGGATCGCTATCCTGCCGATGCTCTAGGTCCTGTCTAGACACATGGATCTGGATGTCCTTGACAGGCAAGGGAGATAAGTCTTTAGCCCTGGCAGCTGCTTGGGCCCGTGTCTCCACAGCACCCACAAGATTGGCGTCCGAGTAAACTGGCACGGGCACTGAAGTGCCATTCTCGCGCCAGGCAGTATTGCCAATAAGGACCTCTTCCACAGGAGCCTCCATTACAGCCACGTCTAGCCTGCCTTCCACGAAAGGAGACTGGAAATCTACTCTGGCGATGGGTAGGACAGAGGTGCATCTCGATTCGGCCAGCACCACACGGACAGTCGCTCCAGTGAAAGAATCTGGACTGACCAGATGGCGTGCAACGACAACCATGTGAGCTCCGGTGTCTCGCAAAGCCGGGACTGAAACCCCGTTGACGAAAGCCTCACATCGTGGCGAGTACTGCTTTGCAGCACAGTTAACGCAAAGAGATGGAGGTGGGGAATGGGAACCCTGCTGCCTAAAGCTCGGCTGTGCCACAAGGGAAACCTCCTTCCGCTGGCGGCACTCTTTGGCCACATGTCCAAGTTTCCCGCAGAGGAAACAGGTAACTCCTCTAGTTCTCTCGACACCCCTTGAGCTGTCGCTAAGAGCGGAACTACCTTGTCCCAGAGATGCGGCCTTTTGCTCTGCATGAGGTTTGGCACCAAGACCCTGATCCCTGGATTTCTTGGAAGCTCGTGCCTCACTCTCAGCCATCCGTCCCGCTCTCCTGGCACCGACAACCTTCGAGGTAATGCGTGCTACCTCCTCCACCCTATCTGGTTCCTCACGCTTAACCTCACTGACGAGGTCAGGGTTAAGGGTAGCTAGGAACTGTTCCTGAAGGAACAAGTCCCTTAAGTCCTCAGCACTGTCGTAATCGCGACCGGCAGCTGTGCACCAGCGAGACAGACAGACCTTAAGCCTTTCCAGAAATTGGATAAAGGTCTCTTCTGCAAGCTTCCGCATCGATCGGAAACGCTTGCAGTACGCATGGGCATCTAGCCGAAACTCGCGGAGTAAAGCAGCTTTCAATGACTCGTAGTCATGAAGTCTCTCCGGAGGCACTCGCAGACAAGCGTCCCTAGCTCGACCTTGTAACAAGGTTACCAAGCGAGCTGCCCATGAACTTGGCTTCCACTTATTGAGAAGCGCTACCCTCTCAAAATGGGTCAGGAAGTCGTCGAAGTCACCCTTCCCATCGTAAGGAGCAAGGGAAAACGGTTGGCTTATTTGAGCCTCGACCTCTTCTTGCTTTAATTCCATCTTCCTTTCAAACCGCTGCCTATCCTCCTCATCCCTCTTCTCCCTATACCGTCTCTCCTCTTCCCTATATTCATCCTCCCTGTGATCCCTCCAGCGCCTGTAACGGCGCTCTTCCTCCCTATTTGCGCGCTCTTCCTCCTTAGCAGCAGCATCAACCACAAACCGTGCAAGGGCCTCACCAGTCAAACCCATGTCAGCACCCATGGCTTTGAATTTTGTGTAAGGATCCTGGTGAGATAGAGGAACAGTGTCCCCTTTCCTTCCATCATCAGACAGATTACCTGGGTCATCCTCTTTCAGTTGACCCCGTATCCATCCAGACAAACCTGACTTATCTATCTGAGAAGGAGTAGAGGTACTCGACTTATCCATCTGGGACTTTGACCCGGGAGTGACGGCCGCAGCCGTTTGTCGCCGAGTGGGCATTTCTTTCCCCTTTTTTTCTGTTTTTTTTTTTTTTTTTTTTTTTTTTTCTCCCCCTCGCAGAGTGCGAGAAAGGCCAACCAAACTCGGCCAAAATCAACAGCCAAAATCAAGTGCCTGAACAACAGCTAACTTTTTGAACAGGTAAGGTGTCTATCTTAACCTCACCCAAACATTCTTCCAGTGACACAGCATAATTTTAATCAGATATATGTACACAGGTAACAGACAAAACGATTACACCCAACCCTCTCCCACTCTAACCTAACGTACCCCGCATCTCCACCAAATTGTCACGCTCTATAAGAGAGCGGACTAGAAACCACCACCCAGCCCAGCACTAACACCCGGACAACACAAACACAGACTACAACAATCCGGGGTTCACATACATTTGTTTAATCACACACCTAGCTTGCCCACAAACAATAACCACAACCCCAGCTGCAACAACACTTAAATAACAATGGATAAATATAACACACACACACACAAAACCCACACATAAAAACAACAACAGAGCTTTAAGATAAGGAAACAAGCACAACGTTAATGCTGTCGTGACGACGACGACGAACAGTAAGTGACGACGACGAAGAACAGCGACGACGAACACGAAGAACGGCGACGAACACGAAGAACGGCGACGACGAACACGAAGAACAGCGACGACGAACACGAAGAACAGCGACGACGAACACGAAGAACAGTGACGACAAAGACGAACAGTAAGTTACAACGACGCGAAGAACAGCGACGACGAACACGAACAGTGACGCCGAAGACGAAGAGCAGTGACGACGAAGACGAAGAGCAGAACACCCAGACAGCTGAGCGCCAGGCCAGAGAACGCTGGCGACGGAAGCCAGCGGCAGGCGGCAGCAGCCAACGGAGGCCTGGACCAAGGAAGTCAAAGGCAGGCAGAGGGGTTCCCGGGGAGACAGTGGAGGGTCAGTGGAAGAGTAGGGAAGTCCGTGGATAAACACGAAAGTGGGAATGCTGAAACCACTGTATATAGCCTATTATCCACTGGTAGGATTCACTCTTGGACAAACCCAATTAAACAACCTAAATGTACCTAGCCCAGAATTCGTAAAGAAAACAAGTCTTACAAAATTTAGTTTAACCCCTCCCTGATCAACACATGGGCTACAGAATAGATCAATTTTACTCAGCTGCGCTATTTCGGAAGTTTAAAAGGCTGACAACAACCACACCCAAGAGCAAGGACTGTAACGGAAAAGGATAAGGGGGTAGTTTGGAATATTCTAGCTTATGTATCATATATAATACAGTGACACACATAGACACACATTAATAGAACTAATAACTGAAGGGGTTCACAAGGAAAACTTAAATCTAGATTTTACGGTTGAACCCTTCAATACATGTAACAATTATTTTATCACATTCTTATAAAATTTATGTCTAAAAATGCATACGCATCCTACAAATGCACATAAAAGAGCAAAGTATTATATTTACTTAAATATTCTCTCTCTCTCTCTCTCTCTCTCTCTCTCTCTCTCTCATTCACGGACATGAACACAAGACAGACAGACAGAACACAGGCTAGGACTGTCTTTACAGTCTCCTCTTACCTTCCAGAAGGGTACCACTACCCCAAAGCTGGAAGTTCACACAGAGAACACAGAGACCACGACCACTCGGAGGAAAGTGATCCCCACTACAAGCGTCCAGACGGGCAAACAGCCCTGAAGAGAGCCAAAGACTGGCACGGCTGCCTCCTCTGACAGTCGCGGGCGAAAAGCCCAGAATCTTGTCATTCGTTGACAAGGAAGAGGCTGATCTCAGTTCAGTGACAGCCTGAACTGAGACCGAGACAGACTGAAAATCTCGTGCCAACCGCACAACCCACACTGCTCTCTAGCTAGATGGGGTGGGTGAACGAGGGGGTTGAGCACTTATTTGTCATGAGATGTGACAGTGAGGTCCACGGGACGGGGGATGGGGAAGGGGGGGGGGGGGGGGGCGGGGGGAGGGGCGTTGTTCAGGACTAGCCTTTATTGACCCATCCTTCCACCTCTCCCTCTCCACTCCGCCACAAATTCACAGATGCAAATAAAAGGCGGGGTAGGCCGTCTGTGATAGCCTGCATTGAAGCTCCTCTCTAGTGATGATGTATGGTATGAGTTGAGGGAATGAATGAAAAAATGAATAGATAAGTAAATAAAGATATATGTCTAGTGTGTCTGAAACAGTGAGAAAGGAAACCTATAGGTCATCTCTATGTTCCCCAAGCTCTATGTTCCCCTAAATTTACATTTTGTAGGTCTTTTCCCCACCAGGTCAATGGTCCTTCGGGTCAGAGTGGAGCGATGGCCCAGAGGTAACGCGTCTGCGTAGGAAGTGAGAGAATCTGAGCGCGCTGGTTCGAATCACGGCTCAGCCGCCTATATTTTCTCCCCCTGCACTAGACCTTGAGTGGTGGTCTGGACGCTAGTCATTCGGATGAGACGATAAACTGAGGTCCCGTGTGCAGCATGCACTTAGCGCACGTAAAAGAACCCACGGCAACAAAAGGGTTGCTCCTGGCAAAATTCTGTAGAAAAATCCACTTCGACAGGAAAAACAAATAAAACTGCACGCAGGAAAAAAAAAAAAAGGGGGGGGGGGGGGTTGGGATGGAGGGGGGGGGGAGGAGGTGGCGCTGTTGTGTAGCGACGCGCTCTCCCTGGGGATCATTTCATTTTGCCCATCGCTCCTGGTGGAGCATAGGCCATCGACGACCCCTCGCCATCGCACTCTGTTCTGGGCTGTTCTGGCCATTCCAGTGAGCAGCCCGAATTTCACAAGAAATCTGTTGTGATAAAAATAAATACAAATACAAATATTCACCCCGGTCTATGGCCACTGCTGACCACTGTTGACCGCAACCCTAGTGCTCTGATTGTGTCATTTGTCACGTTTTTTGCATTGTGATGTCTTGATGAGTTTTTATGACCACTTCCTGACCGCTGTTGACAACTGCTGACCTTTATGTTCAAATTGTACCTTTCTGTGATGGTTATACAATTCTTAGCAGAATTTGACAATTAGCTGACCATTACATTCTGCTGATCATTGTTGACCATTACTGACCACACTGACTACCTCGCAAAGTGGTTAGACTGCGTGTTGTGTGTGTGTGTGTGTGTGTGTGTGTGTGTGTGTGTGTGTGTGTGTGTTCTTGTGGTCTTTTTTTTTTTTTTTTTTTTTTTTTTTTTTTGGAGGGGGAGGGTTACGCGTTTGTGTTTTATTATGACGCCTTGGCAGTTTTTGACTGCTAACTGACCACTGTTGACCACAACTGACCACTAACTGTTCAGTGTGTATCATTTTGTGACAGTTACTGCGTATTGGGGGACTTCTTGGCAGAATTTGACTTAACTCGCCACTATTGACTACTGTGTTTCATTGCTGACCATTACCAACCACAACTGACCACTAACTGTTCAGTGTGTATCATTTTGTGACAGTTACTGCGTATTGGGGGACTTCTTGGCAGAATTTGACTTAACTCGCCACTATTGACGACTGTGTTTCATTGCTGACCATTATTGACCACAACTGACCACGATACAAAAGTTTACAGAATGTGGGCATTTTGGCATGTTTATGTAAAATGAAGACTTCTTTACTTGGTTTGACGATTCATTGTGTGTGTGTGTGTGTGTGTGTGTGTGTGTGTGTGTGTGTGTGTGTGTGTGTGTTCTTGTGGGTTTTTTTTGGTTTTTTTGGAGGGGGAGGGTTACGCGTTTGTGTTTTATTATGACGCCTTGGCAGTTTTTGACCGCTAACTGACCACTGTTGACCACAACTGACCACTAACTGTTCAGTGTGTATCATTTTGTGACAGTTACTGCGTATTGGGGGGACTTCTTGGCAGAATTTGACTTAACTCGCCACTATTGACTACTGTGTTTCACTGCCGACCATTACCAACCACAACTGACCACTAACTGTTCAGTGTGTATCATTTTGTGACAGTTACTGCGTATTGGGGGGACTTCTTGGCAGAATTTGACTTAACTCGCCACTATTGACTACTGTGTTTCATTGCTGACCATTACCAACCACAACTGACCACTAATTGTTCAGTGTGTATCATTTTGTGACAGTTACTGCGTATTGGGGGGACTTCTTGGCAGAATTTGACTTAACTCGCCACTATTGACTACTGTGTTTCGACGGGCGCAATAGCCGAGTGGTTAAAGCGTTGGACTTTCAATCTGAGGGTCCCGGGTTCGAATCTCGGTAACGGCGCCTGGTGGGTAAAGGGTGGAGATTTTTCCGATCTTCCAGGTCAACATATGTGCAGACCTGCTAGTGCCTGAACCCCCTTCGTGTGTATACGCAAGCAGAAGATCAAATACGCACGTTAAAGATCCTGTAATCCATGTCAGCGTTCGGTGGGTTATGGAAACAAGAACATACCCAGCATGCACACTCCCGAAAACGGAGTATGGCTGCCTACATGGCGGAGTAAAAACGGTCATACACGTAAAAGCCCACTCGTGTACATACGAGTGAACGTGGGAGTTGCAGCCACGAACGCAGAAGAAGAAGAAGAAGACTACTGTGTTTCATTGCCGACCATTACCAACCACAACTGACCACGATACAAAAGTTTACAGAATGTGGGCATTTTGGCATGTTTATGTAAAATGAAGACTTCTTTACTTGGTTTGACGATTCATTGACCAGTTCTGATCCACTAGTCAAAAGTATGCAGCTTGCGTCATGTTAACGTCTGTTTTGCATTGTGTGTTCTTTCTTATGCAAGATTAGCGCTTTTTCATATGCTTTGATCTTTTACCACTGCTGATCGGCCATTACTGACCACTACCCAAAAGTGAATGATGAAACAGGTATAGACCTGGGGGAACTTAACTCTCTCCATACGAACGGCGAAAGAGACGACGTTAACAGCGTTTCACCCCAATTACCATCATCAAAATATTGCAAGTGGAATGCTCTTATACTGAAGAGGTGAATGTTGACAAAGAATACCACAATTCTGACGACGGAAGCTAAAAGTTGGGTTATTCAGACACCCACTGGACATCCGAGGGGTCTGTGTTGAGGAAAAGAGAGGACTGGCCGTACTGTGTGAGTTAAACCTACTGGGATATAGAACTGGGGAGGTT
>NC_134906.1:11523775-11541275 GCF_041734735.1 Babylonia areolata | reverse complement strand
TCGGGGCCTGCAAACCTCGCCTAGTAGTAGCATTCAACGCCAGAAAGCCAGCGGGTAGCTAATCAAGCCTAATTATCACCGGACCGCTAAAACTTCTCGGTCCCTTTCTCTCCCCTTCACGACAACAGCTTCCTTCCCTCCCGCAGGCCATCTTTTGTCTCCGCTTACCTTTTCCCCTGTAACCAGACTTCCTAAGTGCACCGCGATGTTATTAAGTCGTCTGGCTGCCCGATATCTGTGATGCAACAGCCGTCTCGTGTTGTTGGACGATTTGATTGGTCCACAATATTTGGACGGGTTGGCCCCCCTCACCAATCAGAAAACACGAGACGCGCAGGACAAGGCATGGCAGACCACAAGCAGACGGTATTTTAGGTGAAAGAAAACGAAGTACGGTAGAAGGTGTGTTCGTTCGCCGGAGTTGATCAATAATCGAGGGAAGTTCAAAATATTGGTGTTCGACGTGGCGTCCTGATACAGGCAGCAGGGATACTGTAAAGTTTTGGACGTGCAGCGACGAACAACCAGTCCGACCGTTTTGAGTCAAAGGTTGCCATAGTACGAGAGAGGGGAGTAAGCCGTTATGATTATGATGAAAGAGGACTCGCCTGTCCCAGGTTCAAGTCCAAGTCTTCCTGTTGGTGCTGCTTTACCCCCGGAGTCAGACAGCCTCGACATTTCCCAGTTTCCTAATGGTGAGTATTGACCTCACTACCAGTTTCATGATTCGTTAATTAAAACAAAAAGAGGTGGGAAAACCATGATCAACTGGAACAAAAACGTGTTCGAGGGACCGAGACAAGTAAAACTTTTTTTCTTTTATTAAGCCAAGTCTTGCATTAAAAAAACAAAACACACACACGAAAAAAAAACGAAATAAAAATAAAAACGGAAAAGAGGCTCCCTATCGTGAAAACCTGTTTAAATTTCTGTTTTTTCTTAACCAGGTAAAATAATTCACGTGAAAATGTAGGTAAAAGGGAGGTGTGAAAACCACGTGACCGGGAGGAATGTGGACAGTTCTCACATGGCGTCGCTGTCCCCCCCAATGTCACGGTCACAGGTATGTTCTTCTTGCTCGAGGGGGGACAGAGGAGAAGAGAGCGTGCATCCAAGTGACGGGTTTAGTGGTGAACGTCGTGCTTTTTTTTCCCTTTGACTTTCCCACACCCGTTCACCTGACATCCTGCTGGCAGTGATGACGAACTGGGCGGTGGAATACATGGCACAGGACTGCTTTTCAGGTATTGTGTGTGCGTTGTTTGACCGATGTCACCAGTAGCTTCAGTTTGACACACATTAATCTCAGTGTCGCCCATTTGATTTCGGGCCATGCCGCGATGAAAACCAAAAAATTACAGGACAATATTGTATATATTTTATCATCATTGGAAGAACTTGTACAACTGTTCGACGATGGACCGGACAATCTGTGTTTCATCAGTCTTCGAGTTCTTGTTTCTGTGAGCGCAGTGGGAACCGTTTCCTACTGAAAATTTGATGTGTGATGTCGTTAGTGTAGTTTACTACAAACTATTTTATTTTTGATATTATTGTTACGACTGCATTTTTGTTGCCAATGCAGTTGTTGTTGTTCTTTCTTTTTCTTCAGTTTGCTTGTGGATTCAGAGTAAAAACAGTTTTGCATAACTGCAGTGTCCATTAAAGCAGTCAAAATGTCTCTGAATTAAGAAATGAATATTGTCATTGTTATTTGCATGCACATATGTAGACGTTTTCGAACTATCTTTGAACCAACTTCTACAGTCACCACTATTGTACATAGCTTTTGAAAATAATACACAGTTTTCAACATATTTATTGGCAAAAAAAAAAAAAAAAAAAAAAAAAGCACTGTGATGTGTTCCTGTTGAATTTCTTTAACAATCAACCCTACTATAACTTTAAAAGGGATGAAAGTCAAAGCAGTGGAAATCACAATCGGAATGACGATTTATGGTTTTAAATAAGCAAACCAGTAAACTCACAAACACGCCTTAATTTTATTAGTTTGTAAAAAGAAAAAAAAGAAAAAAAAAATACATAAGAAAATGTACACAATATACACAATTAACACATACATGTTTTTCATTATAGAGACCAGTAAACACCGCAATTTAAATTTGCATGATTTCTATGCACAGTAAATTTGATACAACCAAAACAGAAATGTGATTACAAAAAATTACAGTTACTAACAAATGTCTCTATCGGTTATTCAGTATAACTTACATTGCAATGATTATGTATGATTATTAAGATAAATACTCACTATAGTGTATATATAATTCTCCACTATAACATTCACATAGATCTGTCAAGACATACTATGCAGGCAGGTAAACATAGAAAAAGATAGGTTGATGGGTGAGTGGATAGATAGGTAGATTTCTGTGGATAGTTAGATAATAGATAGATGATATATGCATACATATTTTTGTTTAGTATGTTTAAATGATTGACAGTATATTTTACAAAGTACATTTATTTCCCACATAAGACAAGTCAACATTCCACTAAATGTATGCAGGAATGTGAGAAAATTGTGTAGGCTATATTTTGCTCTCATCCCAATAAAAAATATTCAGTCACAATTATTTCATACTTCTGAATAAAAGAAAAAAAATATTCATGCATAAATCTTGTTTACAGCTAATTTATTAACAACAAAAAAACTACGATTGTTTCATACGTATTTTTTCCTCTTTTTTTTATATTTTAATTCCGCCCCCCACCCCCACCCCCACCCCCCGATCCCCCACGTATTCACACACACACACACACACACACACACACACACACACACACATACACGGATAACACAAAAATCTGGCGACACTTTATCAGTTTGTGACAGCTTCTCATAAATTGACCACGAGTTCTTAGACAGCTTAGCCATCATAAGACATTTCTTCAGGGTACTCGCAAAATCCCGTGGGTGAATTGACAGCATTCTGTCAGGGCACGCGCAAATCCCACCAGAGGTTGCCACGACCCACTACAGTCTGTGTGACACTTGTCTAATGGGGAAACTCGCTCTGAGCTATGGCATGGTGAGATGTGAGCCAACTCGAACTGCTTGAAAATGTGCGAATGCACGCTTTTTTCGTCGCTTTTCAAGCGCCACAGACATACATATCTTAGTGGACACACGTGTCTCTCTCCGGCTGTGTGTGTGTGTGTGTGTGTGTGTGTGTGTGCGCGCGCGTGCTAGTGTTCCGGCTGTTTATGTTTGCGAGAGAAGAAAACTGCCTAGACATAAACATCCTGTATGTCTTCTGAATACCATCGAAGAAAATGAGTTGATAATAAGACTTCAGTGTGTGTGTGTGTGTGTGTGTGTGTGTGTGTGTGTGTGTTTATGTTTATATGCTTATATATATATATATATATATATATAATATAATATATATATATATATATTTATGTATAATATAGTATATATATTTGTTTCTTTTTCTTTTTTTCTAACTTGATGTTGTCAGAAATATATTTTCATAACCAGCACTATCTGTCAGTGAAAAAATGAAAAATGAAATTAATTCTTTTGAATTTTCTCACAGTCATGTACAGAGTAATAATGCAAAACAATACATTACATGAAAAGTGGACAGACAAAAGTTGTTTTTTTTATTCATAATCTTATGATCGGACACGCACTTGGTTAAATAACGCAAATAAATACAATAGTTTGTCGTGGTATTCTAAAATGCAGACATACGCACGCACGCACGCACGGACACACACACACACACACACACACACACACACACACACACTTGTTAACTGAATTGTTGTAATTGATCCTTTTTATTGTATATTCCGATGTTTACTAATAACGTACACATACGAGCGCATACATTCTCGCATGCACGCTTGCAAGCTTGCACACACATGTGCACACATTCCTTTACACACAGACACTGACACGCAGACACAAATGCACACACGCACACACACACACACACACACACACACACACACACACACACACACACACACACACACACACACACACTAACACACACACACACTAACACACACACACACACCACACAAAACACACACACACACACACACACACACACACACACACACACACACACACACACACACACACACACACGGTAATACATATCGATTACTGTCTGATTTTTTAAGTGTGTTAAATTGTCACCCCTCGAAACATCGCTCAACGAATTAGTGAAAACGAGATTTTTTTTTCAAGATTTTTAGAGAACACTGAATGGTAATGCTGATAATAGCAACAATAATGGTAATTATGAAAATAAAAGTTATTGTTGTAGTTGCTGACGTTGTTGCTGCTGCTGTCATCCTTCATAATGTTAGATTGTCATCATCATCATCATCATCATCACCCTCAGCCTCATTGTTTTGTCTTGAGCGTCGTGTTCTTGTTCTCCTCTTGCTCCTACCCCCTCCTATTATTATCATTCTCATTCTCATTATCATCATTATCATTATTATTATTATTATCATTATTATTATTATTGTTGTTGTTGTTGTTGTTGAGATTAAAATGCCGGTCTTGAAACAACAACATATACGTCAGAAATTTTTTTAACGTTATTGCCCTCCTTCTCCTCCTTCTATAATGATAACAATGAGAATGATAATAATAATTATTATTATCATCATCATCATAATCATAATCATCATCATTATTATTATTATTATTATTACTGAGATTTAAAATGTCGGCCTTCAAACAACAACATTTACATTGCAAAGAAAAAAAAAATCTTAACGATATTTTCATTATCATCTTGAAGACACAACCATAAGCATCACCATCACAATCACCGTCATCGTCGTTATTATCATTATTATTGAGATTTAAAATGTCGGCCTTGAAACAACAACATTTACATTACAAAAAATTCTTAACGTTATTGTCATCATCATCTTGAAGACACAACCATAAGCATCACCATCACAATCACCATTATCGTCGTTATTATCATTATTATTGATATCTAAAACGTCGGCCTTGAAACAACAACATTTACATTAAAAAAAAAAATCTTAACGTTATAATCATCTTGAAGACACCATCATCACCATCACCATCACCGTCATCATTATTATTATTATTATTATTATGATGATGATAATTATTATTATCATTATTACTACTAATAATAATACTAGCATCATTACTACTATTATCATTATTATTCTTGTTATTTTTATCATTTATGTTGTTGTTATTGTTATTGTCATTATTGTTGTTGCTGCTGTTTTTTGGTTTTTTTGTTTTGTTTTGTTTTTTAATCATTGCTATCATTTCCACCTTTACCATTAAAGAATAAGGCCTTCTGAAACTAAATATCAGTTTCAAGAGAAAATCAAAGGCAATTTGATGTTTTAATTGAAACGATGATAAACGAAAAGTTGCGGTTCTTTTTGCTAAGTATTTAGAAAAAAACATCTTATGTTATTAAAAAATTTAATTTACGAAGTAAATTGACAAGACAGAAAGAAAAAAAAAGACATTAGCACAATTTTTTCACCAGCAACAATGTTCTGTTTTATAAAAAGAAAAGAAATGTCTCTCTTCGTATTAAACATTTTTTGCAGTACTAATGTCTGTTACTTATGTACTTTTTAAAGAAAACATATTTATAAATGAGGATAACAAAATTAAGCAAAGCGAAAAAGGATTTTGACTTTTGACACAAAAATGTTTTGGTGGCATTAAGTGGAAGTTATTTGAAAACAGTGCTGGGGTGGATGAGAGGGTTAGGGAGTCTTTGAAGATCGCAACTGGCAGTGCCAAGTGCGCAAGCAGTTACTTCCATTCTCTGAACCGTTATTTACCAAGAATGATAATGGCCTGACAACGCGACATCAACAGTAAAGATCACTATAGGAATTGTTCAAATGCAAAGCAACAGCAATATCATCATCATCATCATCATCATGACCATCATCATCATCATGTTATTATTATTGAGATAATTATTTACTATTATTACTACAAAAAATACTAAATCTGTGTTCGGAAAATATTGAAACAATAGCACCAACACCACCAAAAACTAAGACAGCAGGAGCAAAATCAGAACAATTGAAGATGAAAACGAGTTTACATCAGAAAATGATAAACAGCAGCAGCAGCAGCAGCAAAAACAAAAACAACAAAAATCCGCTATTCTTTGCATGTCAGTTATGACAGAAGGGCAGTGGTGACAAAAGTAAAGAAATCTGTTCATTGCCAAATGAAATCAAGAACGATAAATAAGCGTGTGATTATGATATTTATGAAAGTGGTAATTTTGATAATGATGATGATGATAGTAATAATAACAAAAGCAACAACAATAAAAAGCAATAATAATGACGGCAATGGCGATAGTTTAGTAATAAAGAGGTAAGCGAATGTGTAATCAGTGAATTCAAATCAAGTAGATTGTTAGATTTGGTATAAAAAAAATGTTTGTTTTTTTATAAACCGAATGACGAAATGAATTAAAAAGAAAAACCGAAAACAAACAAGGAAACAAAACCGAATCCGACTGGATTCTTTATATAACTTTTTTTTTGTATTGATTTATTTTTTTATAACCTATTCGTTTTGAAAATACAATCTTCTACCGAATGAGTTATATGGTAGATAATTATAAGTGGCGCAGATGCTGAAGTTTTGTTGTTGTTGCTGGGTTTTTTGGGTTTTTTGTTTTTTTTTAATGAATAACACATAAGCTTTTTTTTATGATAATGGTGCTGCGGCCTTTTTCACTTTGGTTCATATAACATGTTTAACATCATTCTGTATTATCCAATACACTGGCAATCAGCCATAATTACAGCAACTCAAGATTTTAAATCGTTTTGAATGATATCTAAACACACACACACTACACACACACACACACACACACACACACTTCATTTACATAATGTTCATTTTATTCATTTCATTCTTTCATCTGTCCAGTGATTGCTGTAGTTGTGCTTTTATTCGCTTATTTCATTATTCTATTTCGCCACCTACCTACCTGTCTCTCTATCACTACCTGTCTCTATCTCAGTGTGTTGTTTGATGGTTGTGTGATCTGTCTGTCTGTCTAAGTACATATGTCAGTCTCTCTCTATCCTTATATGGGTGTAGTATAATATATAATTGTACACAAAAAATGAAATTAAAGATGTGTCGGTCTTTTTGGTATAAGCTTATATTGCAGAGCCGATCACACAGGGCTTATCAGGACTGGAAAAAACAAAATCGAATGCATAAAATGTTGAAAAGTCGAATCATAAAGAAACAGATAAAAACAAACAAACAGTTGTCATTTACGATCACGTGGAAAACAGGAGGAGCAACTCACGCATAAAGTTTACCAAATAACTGTGTAACTGAGTCAGTGAATAGTACCACAACAATGTTCTGTGGCTATTAAGAAAACAGCTTGTCGGCAATTACCCAGAAACGAAAGAATTTTTTGATGAATGTTCCACAAGTAAGATAGCTATTTGTTCGTGTTTGACAGCCTCAGACAAAAAAAAAAAAAAAAAAAAAAAAAAAAAAAATTGTTTGTCCTATATAGAGAACCCGTCGAATTTCCGTTCAGTGTCACTTGCTGTTTTCAGATTGTATGTTGATGGTTGGGGGCGTGTGGATGGGGAGGGAGGGGGTAACTGGTTTATGGTTGTGTGATCGATTGGGCTATTGGAAATTGTTTTAGTTTTTAACAATTTTTTTTTCTTTTTGGTATGGTGTGTGTACACGTGTGTGTATGTGTAAAATTTTGCATATATGTACTGTTTCGGTGCCTCAATAGAAAGAAGAACACAAATCATGACATTTGATTATCATCAAGTTATATAGTCTTGACTGGCAATGTGTGGTACATTACAAAGAAAAGAAATTTCTCTTGAAGGGTGAACAAAAAAAGTGCAGAAAAACAAAACATTTTTTGGTAAAAAGGGGGATACTGGCATATTGTCTGGTAAAGCAGGAAATGAGACAAATGATAATATGCAAAATAAATAAATGAATAAATAAATAAATAATTGAATTAAATCTTTAATGATTACGAATACAACAGAACACTATAAATAACATTCTGTGGTGTGTTTTTTTCTTCAAGAAAAAATGGGGTTTTAATTGTAAAACAGGCACATCATTTTCTTTTTTCAAGAAAAAATTGATCTTGAACTGTAAAACATTAACATTACTCTTTTGATAATTGTTTTTCTCATACACTCATCCAGTATTATTTTTTTGTTTCTCCAATCACTGACACTGTCCCTCTCCATTTTACAATTTGTACTCATCTTTTCCACATTCTGTTCTCTCTCTCTCTCTCTCTCTCTCTCTCTCTCTCTCTCTCTCTCTCTCTCTCTACCGCCCCCTTTTCAGTTGAATAATTCTTCCCATGCCATTAATTTTCAGTAATGATGATTTCTTGGTAATAATAATATTATTGATAATATGATTTATTTTCAGTCTAATAGCATCGTCTTATGAACAATGAATAAATAAACAACGACTTGTGTTGGTGTGGGTGGTCGTGAGAGAGAGAGAGAGAGAGAGAGAGAGAGATAAAATGATGTCTGGATATTACGTTTGTTTTGGTTTTGATATTTTACGTACACGTCCAATATTCAATGAAAAATGTGTTTGTACATCATTTCAGAGAGAATGTTTGATAGTGTTGTATAGAACTGACAATGATTGTTTGTGACACTATGAGAGAAATTGTCACCCAAAGAATAACTTTAATAAATGTTCATCGACAGAAAAAGAAGAAGAAAATGAAAGCAAGAGATATTGAGTACTTTTTTTAATTAGAAAATTGAAGCAAAATGACAATAAACAGATAAAGGAATGAATGAATAGATTAGTAAATCAAGGACACGGAACAAACAAAAGATGTTTATTTCGAAACCGAGGAAATTTACAATGCGTTCTCTCTATTGATTTTTGTTTTATTTTACATTTTGTAATAAATAAATGTATAAATAAACGAATCCAGGACACAAAACAAACAAACGATGTTTATTTTGAAACCGAGGGAACTTACAAGGCATTGCCTCGATTCATTTTTGCCTTATTTTACATTTTGTTTTACTTTTACTACTTTTTTTTTTTTAAACTGTGCGTCTGTTTGGTTGTTATTTTGCTAATTTTAATCGTTCGTTTATTTTTGTTTCGTTCCGGTTTATTTTTTGTTTTTGTGTTGTTGTTTTTAATCTCATGTCATGTCGTCATTTATTCCTTTATTCGTTATCTTTATGTTTTTATTTTACATTACTTTTAATTCTATTGCGTTTTGGTACATTTTGTTTTATTTTTCTTTAGTTTTAGCAGTGTTTAGCTTCGTTTCATTTGGTTTTATCATTTCATTCATTCATTCTTTCATTCAGTCAGTCAGTCAGTCAATCAGTCACATACTTTCTGTTTTTCTTTCATTTTACTTACTGATTTGTTGTGTCGGGGTTTTTTTTTGTGTGTGTGTGTTTTTGTTTTTGTTTGTTTGTTTTTGTTTGTTTGTTTTTGTTTTTAGTTGTGTGTGTTGTTTTTTCGTTTAGGGTTGGGTTTTTTGTTGTTGTTTTTTAAAACTCTTTTTTGTAGTATTTTTTTGTCGTTATTTTTATGGTTTATTTCACAACATTTTATTATTCATTCATTTACGTTTATTAATTTCAGATTTGTGATTTTATTATGTTTTCTTTGTTTCGTTTAGCTTCATTTATTTCAATTTTATGCCATTGTTTCAAAAATGTATTTGACGTCGTTTTCATTTATTTGCCCGCCCATTCATCGGTTTATTTTGTTTTATTTTACGTTTATGATTTTAGTGTGTTTTCTTTTTTTTCGTTTATTTATGTTTCATTATAAAAAAATAAAATAAACAAAAAGTCAACGTCGTGTTATCATCTTGCATCCATCCATCCTTCATTCATTTTAATTTATTTCATGATTTTATTGCATTTACTTTTATTTCATTCAGTTTGGTTTCATCAGTCTGTCATTCGTCCGTTCATTTATCATTTCACTCATTCGTTTTTCATCTTATTCTGTGATTTTTGTGTGTGATATTTCATATAGCCTAGTTTTGTTTCAGTAATAATAAAATTTTTAAAAATCATGTCACGTCAAAATTTATTCGTCGGTTTATTTATATCTATTTATTCATTTTATTTTATGACTTTGCGTATTCTATTGTTTTGTTTTGTTACATTACTGAAAAAAATCGTGACATGTCATCGCTCCTCCATTCGTTCGTACATTAATTCTTTTTATTATTATTATTATTATTATTATTATTCTATTCTTCTTCTTTTTTATATATATTTTTCTACGTTATCTTATTTTGTTTTCACTGAGATTAGTTTATTTGCCAATTTCGCTTTATTTTATTTTGCTTTTTTTTTCCCCTTCCATGTCCGCCAGCGTAATCTTATTTCATTTTTTATTTTGTTCTGTTTCATTTTATTTTATTCTATTTTTTCTTCCATATCCCCCCGTAGGGATGGCCGGGGATCTTTCAGTATAAATAGCATCCCCGCCTTCCGGGAAATTCTGTGTTAGAAATGTTCTCTTTTCTATCTTTATCTTCTCTCTTTGTTTCTACCTTTTTTCTTTCTTCACTGTTGTATCCTTTTTCTGCCTTCTCAGTCCATTCCCCTTTTCTTTTTCAAAGCAAGCCTTTACACTTTTTTTCTCTTTTCCGCAGTCTCATGATGTACTGTCTGTGCTGTTTTGCTCTCAGGTGATTAGGTAGTAAGGTGTAAACTCTGGGATGGGTAGAAGCTGCCCATTCTGCAGTGGTATTTGCCTAAATATAGACTTTTTTTAAATGTATTATTTGTTTGGCTTTGAAGTATTGTTGTTGTTTTTTTTTCCTTTTTTTTTACGATTTTTTTAATCTGGGGATGATGGATTAAGTGGAATGGCTGGCGTCCTCAGCATGGCCTAGTCTTATTTGCCATCAGGAGTTAAATGGTTGGGATACTGTGTCATGAACTGTGTTTTGTGGGTTTGTCTTAGTGTTTTTTTGTACTAGATGCGACAGTTTTGTGTTGACGCGGTCGAGAATTTGTATGGTTTGACAGCCCTGATATGGCCCCTGTGCGGTCGGCTGGACTATAAGCAACAAGAATGAATGAGAATCCTTCCAGAGGTCCGCCACCGTGAACCATTTTGTTTTTATTTTATTTTATTCCATTTCATTTTGTTGACTCACTTGTGTAAACAAAGTGAGTCTATGTTTTAACCCGTTGTTCGGTTGTGTGTGTGTGTGTGTGTGTGTGTGTGTCCGTGGTAAACTTTGACATTTTCTCTGCAAATACTTTGTCAGTTGACACCAAATTTGGCATAAAAATAGGAAAAATTCAGTTCTTTCCAGTCATCTTGTTTAAAACAATATTGCACCTCTGGGATGGGCACAAAAAACACAAGGAATGAAGCCTAATTATATGCAAACTGCATTTACTGATCTGATATTCTGATTCAACATCAAGAGCAGTCATTATTATCATTTTCTGTTCAAACAGGAACTTCTTTTGCTCAGCATGGAAGTTTTATTTATTTTGCAAACGTTTTTGGTGCAGATAGTAAAAAAGGGAAATTACTCTGTAATTAATGCTAGGGGACTTAATTTACTTTAAACTGATCTTTCTCATCTTAAACATTACATTTTGAAATTATACTCAATACATAAAAAGCTTGGATTTTTTTTTTTTAAAAGTGTATCACAAATGAGTCTTGAAGGCCTTGCCTCTCTTGTTTCATTTCATTTCATTTTATTTTATTTTTTTTCCTTCCAGGCCCGCCACCGTGCACGGGGTGTGGCCAGCCCATCCTGGACCAGTTCATCATGCGCGTGAAGGGTCTGATGTGGCACGCGCAGTGCCTGCGCTGCACGGTCTGTCACGAGGCCCTGGTTCGCTGGTGCTTCGTTCACGGCACGCAGGTCTTCTGTCGCCTGGATTTTTTCAAGTGGGTTTAGTTTGTTGTTGTTGTTTATGCTGTTGTTGTTGTTGTTTATGCTGTTGTTGTTGTTGTTGTTGTTGTTTGTTGTTGTTTATGCTGTTGTTGTTGTTGTGATGTTGATGGTTATTATTATTATATTATTATTATTGCAATTATTGTTGTTGTTATTTTTTAAATATTATTATTATTATTATTTCTTATCATCATCATCATCATCATTATATTATTATTATTATTATTATTGTTGTTGTTGTTGTTATCATCATTATTATTATTTCTTTGTTTTCTTCTTCTTGTTGTTATTGTTATTATTATTCCCATATTGTTGTTGTTGTTATCATTATTGTTATTATTATTATTTCTTCTTCTTCTTTCTTCTTTTTATTATTATCATTATTTCTTCTTCTTCTTTTTGTTATTGTCATTATTATTCCCATTATTGTTATTATTATTATTATTATTATTATTATTATTTCTTCTCCTTCTTCTTATTGTTTTTGTTATTATTATTATTATTTCTTATTATTATTATTATTATTATCTACAGGTGAGTTTGGTGGCAGGGAAGGTGGGGAGTTTCCGAAAGGGGTAGTTGTGGTGGTGGTGGAGGAGGAGGAGAGGTGGTGGCTAAGAGGTGTGCGGGGGTGAGTGTGTGAGGGATGATTTTGTGCATCAACATCAAATGTTGTGAGAGGGAAGCTTGGAAAGTTGGAGCACGGGCTTAGATTATATATTTATTTTTTTAATTTAATTATTCATTCATTCATTCATTTATCTATTCATTTCTTCATTCATTTATTTATTTTTACGAGGCCCATGGTTGGAGGGGTGAGTGGCTGTGTCCGCCTTTTCTGTCACAGAGTCAATTTTCCTTCCTCCCAACCTCTCTTTTTCTCTCCGCTCTCCTTCAGTCCGCCCTGCTTCACCTCCTAAGGTCTGCTTCTTCGTAGTAGAGTTTAGAGCTCAGTTTTAAGTCCAAATAAATAAAAAGGGATAATTCACTGACCTGTCAGGATTCACGCTCGTGGTACCTTTTTAGAACCAAGACCATAGCCCTGAACAACTTGAGTTTAACAGTAAAGAGTGGTAACTCTCTCCATTCCATTCAAGTCAGTGCTGCTTACGCTACCGATTCAGCTGGCACACGGGTTTGCACATTTCTTCTGTCTTTGCTGCTGTGTGCACATGTCAGATGATGGGTTTAATAAAGGTAGGCCCGGCACTTCCTTTTTTGAGGAAGTGTCTGGGTTTGTTCCAATGTACCTTTTATTTACCTGTGTGCTAGCTGAATCGGTAGCGTAAGCAGCACTGACTTGAAGTTGTGTACCTTGTGAATGGAGAGAGTTACCACTCTTTACTATTTTGTTAATCATTTCATCTCCTGGCCTCATTGTTTGTGAATTTCAACTTGAGTTTAACCTAGGGCACCAGTCAATAGGTAGTTAAACTCCACCCTCATTCATTGACCTGTTTATTCCATACACTTATTAAGAAAAAAAATTGACAATGTACTCAGATTATTGTTTAATTAACAGGCACCAGACTGGTGAGTGATAACGCAAGTTCATCATCATTCAATCTTTTTGAGCACGTGCTGATTAATCTGTATTTATCCCTCGACGGCCAACTGTTGAGTCTGGCTTCTTGTGCGTCGGCACTTCCGGACAAAGTGATAGATAGTTCTCGTCCACGTCTCTTTGTCCTCATTTATTTATTTATTTGTTTGTTTATTTATTTATTTTCCTTCAAGGCCTTACTAAGCGCGTTGGGTTACGCTGCTGGTCAAGCATCTGCTTAGCAGATGTGGTGTAGCGTATATGGATTTGTACGAGTGCAGTGACGCCTCCTTGAGAAACTGAACTGAACACATCTCCGTTCGAAAAAAAGATGATCAAATTGGTTTATTCATATCAACACTCTTTATTGTTTAGGGGGAAAAAATCAAATGGGTTAGTTCCATCGATCACTCTGTACTATTTGATAATCAGATCGGTTGATTACCAGTCATTTTTCGCTGTTCATCAGTCACTCTGAATGTACTGTTTGAACTAAAATCGGGTGGATTCAGTTAATCATTCATCGCTTCATTGTTTTAAAAATCTTCTGGAGCAGAGGCTGAAAAAGAACAGCTATACCTTGGGGGGAGGGAGGGGGTGAGCTGGCTAAGATATCAGAAGACAGGCTGCAGTGGAGATATTCTGGTGGTGGCTATGTGTGCCACATGGAGTGGAGAGGATTAAGTCAATACATCATCACTCGGTGACTCTCTCGGTTTGAAAATCGGATGAGCCGCGTTCATCAGTCACTCCATTGTTTGAAAATCTACGGGCTTGCGGTTCAGTAACAGCACATACATAGTATCGCTGTTCTAAGCTGTGGCAAACAGTCCAAAGATGGCTCACACAATGGTGTTGAAAGCAACTGTCGGCATCGTTCAAAGTCTGTATTAATCCCACGACGGCCAACTGTGGAGTCTGGCCTCTTGTGTGTCGGCACTTCCACTGAGACAAAGATAGAGAGAGAGATGAGTGTGTGTGTGTGTGTGTGTGTGTGTGTGTGTGTGTGTGCAAAGTGTCTATGGTGTGTGTGTGTGTGTGTGTGTGTGTGTACACACTTCCAGTGTTTCACCTGCCTCTATCTGTTTGTCCACAAACACGGCAAATCTGTTTATCGCGTCTCGTTCGTCTGCCGGACCGAGACAGAAACGCCAAGAGATGCCGCTGTCCAAAGTGGTCCGCGGAAAGAGTGGGGCTGTTCGGGGAGACAGACAGGGCGAGAGACAGACACTGCGGACATTTTTATTGTCAGTGACTAAACCGCCTTTTTGACAATGGACTCGAGGTTAAATCAATAACATACAGGCATAGGTTACATCAGTAACATTCAGGCGTTAGATTCTTCAGACAATAGTCTGAAATCAGACTGAGTAAAGATTTTGAAAAAGGCTTCTAAGATGAATAACATACTCTGATACAGGCGTTAGATTCTTCAGACTGTATAGTCTGAATCAGACCAAGGAAAGGTTTGTAAAAGTGGCACATGTTAAAGTGTTATTCGTAACAGCGGGTGTGATGCTGCGATTTCAGACTGAACAGTCTGAATCAGACCAAGGAAAGGTTTGTAAAAGTGGCACATGTTAAAGTGTTATTCGTAACAGCGGGTGTGATGCTGCGATTTCAGACTGAACAGTCTGAATCAGACCAAGGAAAGGTTTGTAAAAGTGGCACATGTTAAAGTGTTATTCGTAACAGCGGGTGTGATGCTGCGATTTCAGACTGAACAGTCTCCGTCTCATCCGTCCCTGACGTAACGATGAATAAAACTCACAAGACTCGGCAAGTTTTTGATGTGACGACTGCCGACCGGAAAAGAAAGGAATGTTGGGCTGTGTTCACATAACTCCGTTTTTACACACACACACACACACACACACACACACACACACACCGAACTTGCTAATACAATGGAGTTTTTGTTGTTGTTGTTGCTCTTTTTTAAGTTTGTTTAATGTTGAATTTATCTAATCCTTAATTTTTTCTAAATCAAAATATGAAAACAAAAACAGACCAGTGATTTGTGTAAATGTGAAATTCGAAAAGAAAACGAATTTCATCTTCATTCCAGTCCCTCTTGGTAGGCATGAAGAAATTTATCCGTCGGGTTTGAACATGTTTTTGTTGCTTTTAAGCGCACAAACTCGAAAATTATATTTTACAGAGAGAGAGAGAGGAGGGGGAGTGGAGTGGGGGCCGGAGACAAACAGAATAGCAAAGGGCGGTTGGGGATTCACAGAACTGAGATGGAGCAGAATATAGAAAGAGAGAGCGGTCTATGAAGGGAGAGAGACGGAGAGGGAGGGTGGGGTGGGGTGGGAGAGAGAGAGACTGAGACAGACATACAGACACGCAGAGACAGAGGAGTGGCGGGGGTAGGGGGTGGGTGTGGGGGGGCGGTGAGACAGACAGACAGACAGACAGAATAGCAAAGGGCGGTTGGGAATTCACGACAGAAGATGGAGCAGAATGTAGAAAGAGAGAGCGGTCTGTGAAGGGAGAGAGACGGAGAGGGAGGGTGGGGTGGGGTGGGGTGGAGAGAGAGAGAGACTGAGGCAGACATACAGACACGCAGACAGAGACAGAGGAAACCTGTATAGAATGAATCCGTTGGTGTGACAGTATGCCCGGGCATTTGGGCTGAAGATGTGAAAAACCCGCGGGTTTCAGATAGCTTTCACCTGCCCGTCTGGCCAGGTCTGAATGGTCAGCCGGCAGTAAAACGTGTGAATGGTGCGCGTGTCTGGACGATGCTATGACTGTGCGCGCGCGCCCGCGCATGTGTGTGTGTCAGTGTGTGTGTGTGCGTGTGCCTGCGAGCGCGCGGCGCTCATATGGTGAATATATATATATATATATATATATATATATGTGTGTGTGTGTGTGTGTGTGTGTGTGTATATATATATATATATATATATATATGTGTGTGTGTGTGTGTGTGTGTGTGTGTGTGTGAAAACGGAGTTATGTGAACACAGCCCAACATTCCTTTCTTTTCCGGTCGGCAGTCGTCACATCAAAAACACATGTCTAGACAATGAACTCGCGCTTTGTGGTGCTCTCCCCGTATCTCTATCTCCCCCCCCCCCCCCCACCCCCCCTCTCTCTCTCTTTCTCCCCCTCTCCCCCGCCCCCCGTCACCCTCTCTCTCTCTCTGTCTTCTCTGATTTATTGATACTTTTTTCCCTTGAAAAAAAAGGCCATGTGTTTTGGACATATATATTTTTTTGTTAATTTTTTTTTTACCATTGGCCTATAGCTGTGTGAATGTTGGGGGTTTTTTGTCACTTTTTGTTATTGTTTTTTCCCATTTCTGTATCTATTTACTTTGACTTCTTTCATTTTTCTCCTTTTTGTGAGGGCATGAAAGAAAGAAAGAAAAAAGGGGGTTGGGGGCATTCACCGCGTATTTTTTTTTACTCAATTAAAAAAAAGTTTCGATTTTGCTCTCTCCCTCCTCTGTAGCTGTCTCTCTCTTTCTCTCTCTTTCTCTCTCTGTCTGTCTGTCTTAATTTTGCTTGTAGCTTTTTGCGCACGAATATTGATAAAAATGTCGCATGATCTGCTTGATTTTAAGCATTCACATTTATATATATATATAACTGACATCTTTCTTCTATTTTTTTTGTTTTGTTTTGTTTTTACTTTCATTCCCCATACAAGTCTATTGCATAAAATAAAGAAAGAAATTTTGTTCAAAAGCTTATAAATGTGCTTGTACTAGAACCCTCTTAAAATTTGTTTCGTTTCGGTCCGTACCGTTTTTTCTAACCCCCACCCCCCCTCCGTCCCCCTACGCCCACTTCCACTGTTAAGAAAGTTTGGGATGGGGTGGTAAGTGGAGGGCTGGGAGTCGCAGAGTGGAGCTATGTCACTCATCTGTCTGTCCATCGCTGCTGTCTGACCAGCGTGTCTGAATGCAGCGTCAGCCAGTCTCCATCGCTTGTACGCTGGGTTTGTTTGTTTTGGGTTTTTGGGG
>NC_134906.1:11466275-11518775 GCF_041734735.1 Babylonia areolata | reverse complement strand
CAGCATATGACGTGCTAAAAGCAAATCATGTGATAAATGCCTGTTTGATTTGATTTGATTTGGCGGATGGTGAACGCTGCACTAAGGCACACCTGCTGTTCTCGAAGGGAAATAAGATAATGCAGTGTCATGATGTGGAACGAACGAGAAATGAAACACACCACCTCTGTCTGTCCTGTCCAAGTCAATGCTGCCACGTTTTTGTTCGAATCGTCTCCCCTTTCATGCACGCCATGATTTGTTGCCATAGTGACACCGCTGGGTGTTGAAGGTGTCAACGGTGATAAATGACTCAGTTGTTAGTTCGTCTGTGGCCAGCACATCAGATGATAGCAGCCAAACCCTACTGACATACATATTGATTCGTTTCTTTAAAGCCGCGGAGATGTTTTTGACTGATGAGAATTACATATCTGCATGTGTGACATGTCGTTCCTACTGTGTAGCATCTCAATCGTATCAGACACTGGAGGTTTGATTTACATTGAGCCGATTTATAAATCTTTAAAAGATCAACGCTCGGAAATTGAAGAACTTTGATAGAATTAGACTAATCTGCCAATATGTTCGTTGTGTGATAATATTTGGTGGAGACAGGTCTTGATTTGTTAAGAGAAGGAAATGTCTAGACAGTCATTTTCAGAGAGGGAGTGCCTAGTCTGGGCACGTCACCAAAATTATAGTATGATTAATTCTTACGCTTTCTGTAGAAAGTAGTGGTGAGTTCTCTCTCTCTCTCTCTCTCTCTCTCTCTCTCTCTCTCTCGCCACGCACTGATTTCCATTATACATTGGTTCGTCGTTTCTTAATCGCAATATGAAAATTAGTTGTTGTTTTTTTTTGGTTTTGTTTGGGTTTTTTGTTTGTTTTTTTTATATTAACGGTTAACAGTTTCATTGACCTAATAGAAAACTTATCACTTTGTTTACTGTTATATATGGGGAAAATGTAAATAGTGTCCTCACACATAAAAAAACAACACCAAAAACAGAAGAATAATGTAGAACTATCGTTAAAGTACAATAGAATCAAACGAATAAAGTTAAGTAGGTAATAAATTGCAAACGTCTTTGACAAAACAAGATCGTCAGACTCTCAAAACCATCTCCTTTGATGTATAGACGAAGTTTTAGAGAAGTCATGGGTGGTAAATATGGTTCAGAAGACGTCGGTTTAACCCCACCCCCCCCCCCACCCCCCCCCCCCCGACCCCCCGCCCCTCCCCTAACTCCCTTCTCCCCCAAATTCAGACACATTTCTCATAAAGAAACCACCGCAGCAAAAAGCCCAGCTACTCGCAGGTTTGTGAGCCCAATAGAGAGGGAGAAATCCCTGATTAGCATAACTAGTATAATGCTGGTGCCAGGTCAGGAAGTCGGTCAGTCGACCCGACCCGACCCGACCCAGGCCGACCCCACACCCCCCCATAGGTCGAACAGGCCGCGACGTGCGTGTCAAAGTGAATGCCTCGGATCTCGCCCCCCCTCACCCCCCATCCCCCTCCCACTTCCCTGCAAAACCCACTCCCCGCACTCAGTTTCTCCCTTTAATATGACAGAACACCCGACAGGAGTTGGTGGACATGTTTGTGACCGGATGTTCGTACCGTGGCGTCACTACCGCCCCGCTAACTCCGTCGCCAGCTTCCCCCGCCACGCACAAAGCTTCCGTTGTCAACATGTCCGTGACACGGTGTATATGTACGTGCAGTACATGCGCGCGCGTATGAGTTGCTGATGCGACGTTGTAGTACTGAGTAGTAGTAGTAGTAGTAGTAGCTGTAGTATCATGCAGATATGCGCGACGCGCGCGGGTGGTCGGTCAGCGTGTGTGGGGTTCTTGACAGTTTACACACATGCATGTGACAGAGTGTTTGTGACGTGCGTGAGAAGTCGGTGTTGTTTGCGGGGTCCCGAAGAGGCCGGGGGGGTCACTTTGAGGGTGGTCGTCGGAGCGTAGAAATGTTCTTCGGTGGACATCAAAAGTAAGTGTGGAGTCGTGTGTAGGTTTTTGTTTTTTTTTGTTTGTTTTTTCCCCGGTGTCTTCTCGCATGACTGTGGCTTTTGTGGGTGGTTGTCAGGGGGGTGGACGTGTACAGTGTCTTTGTTCTGCACCCCCACACCCTCCTTGTCTGATGTCTCGTTCGCCACTGTACACATGGGTGGGGAAGATTTCAGGTTAGTTTGAATGTTTGTGATTCTTAAGAGAGAGAGAGAGAGAGAGAGAGAGAGAACTAAAAAAATGATTATATTCAATGATTAAGATTTTAGAGAGACACACAGAGAGAGCTGGGGTAGAGATAGAAAGAGAGAGAGAGAGAGATCAAAACGATTATATTCAATGATTAAGATTTTAGAGAGACACACAGAGAGAGCTGGGGTAGAGATAGAAAGAGAGAGAGAGAGAGATCAAAACGATTATATTCAAGGGTTAAGATTTGAGAGAGAGAGAGAGGGAGAGAAACTCAAAACTCAAAACTATCTTATTCAAGGATTAAGATTTGTGAGAGACAGACAGACAGACGGGGAGAGTCCAAGACGGACGGGGACAGAGAGAACTCAAAGTTTTTATTCAAGAATTAAGATTTCAGAGAGAGAGATCTGGATTCTTTTGAGAGAGGGAGAGATGTATGATTTGTGATTCTTGAGAGACGGATATAATCAGTTAAAATAATGTTGGTAACGAGCATGTTCTTGCGTCGTTCACAATGATAATCGTTTTGTTTACCATATTTACGCTTTTTTAGTGCATTATTTACAATACGTAATAATGCTTTTGTATTAAATAGATTAAAATGTGATAATGGAAATAACTTGAACATGTTCTTACGTCGTTCACAACAAAATAAACGCTTTTTGTTTTAAACGTATTGACGCTGTTTTCAGCGTGTTAATTTCAATGTGTTATTGTATACATATGTTAGTATTTTACTGACGCTTTATTTCCTATGACATCCCTTCAGCTGACGAGGGGGGCGGGGGGGGATGAGGGAGGGAGGGGGGGGGAGTTAGGTTCAGATCTTCAGAGTTTTGAAAAGTACAGCATCGTTTCCGAGAGTTACGATTATCAGATTGACTGTACAAGAAAACCTGACAATCTGACATTCAAGGGATATGTAATGTATCTCTTTTTATTTCCTACTGGATAAGTAGTTGGATCACATAATGGACCGCTTAACAAAGACGTAATCACGAAATGAGACAGAAAAAGAGGGTGTGGTAGAAACAATTGATAGAAAAAGAAGAAAAGGGAAAAGTGCAGGTTTTCTGTTTAGTTCTTGAGGAGAGAAAAAAAATCGAAACTGTTCTTCCATTATTCTTCAGTAATTTGTTCTTCTCCGATACTTTTTCTGTAATTTGATGTCGTGTGAACGTCACACACACACACACACACACACACACACACACACACACACACACACACACACACACAGTGCTGTTTAGGCTTGATTTTATATTGGTGTAGCAGAGCCTGGTTTAATGTTTACTGTACCAAATCTCTTTCATGTCCTTTTTTTTTAACGAAAGTATTTCTCTCTCACACTAGTCTCTTCCCCCCCCTCCCCCCCATTTTTACAGTATGTTTCATTTTACCCCGTTACATTATCTTTTTTTTCTTTTTTTTTTTTTTTTTTAATAGAATAGGATGATAAAAAGAGTGCTGATGATATCTGCAGTAGTTGGCCATAGAAGTTTAAACCTTGTTGATTTATATCGCGGCTGCAAACTTGTATGTATCAATTGACGTCTACACACAAATACACAGACACCGGGCCATTAGATAGACTTACTCGGTATTGTGTTGTATAGTACTGTATTGCAATGCATTGTGTCGGTTTTTTTTGGGTTTTTTGATAATCAAAACAGATTTTTTTTTATGTGAATTTCTGGCTGTTCTCCCCGAGTAGAGCACAGGGCAACGCCACCCCCTTTTTTCACCACTTGAAACACATGAATAAAAATAGCAAACAACAGCAACAAAATTTCAGTTACTCCAGGAGACGTTTTTGCATTTGTACAACTCGATAAACGCCACACCACGTGTGCTGGGCAGATGCCTGACCAGCAGCACTACACAGGGTGCCTAGGACTGGAGTGCATGCATATCGTGTACCAGTCAGAGTCAGTGGGTTTTCAGATTAAAAAAATTGTCTGTGGACAACACTTGTCTTGCCGTGGGTTCTTTTTCAGTGCTCCAAGCGCGTGCTGCACACGGGACCTCGGGTTTATCGTCCCATCAGAATGACTACACGTTCAGTTTGATTCTCCAGTCAGCTGGGGGCAAAATGGCGAGACCGGGATTCGAACCCAGATACTGACGGACACTGTATTGGCAGATAAGCAGTCAGAATCATTCTACCACCTTCCTCTTCAACAGCAACAACAAAACTTGCATCTTCTTCCTTCCTCTCTGCCCCCCACCCATAGACTGTGCGGGGCTGGCTGCTGTGGGCGCGGAGAGGTTATCCCTAAAAGAACAGCAACAGAACTTACATATTTCTCTCTGCCTTCCAACCCATAGAGTATGAGGGCTGCCCTTGATGCAGAGATGAAATAAATAAATGATAATAAAAAAAATAATAATAATGGTATTTATATAGCGCTGAATCGTGTGCAGAGACTTCTTCTTCTTCTTCTGCGTTCGTGGGCTGCAACTCCCACGTTCACTCGTATATACGCGAGTGGGCTTTTACGTGTATGACCGTTTTTAACCTGCCATGTAGGCAGCCATACTCCGCTTTCGGGGGTGTGCATGCTGGGTATGTTCCTGTTTCCATAACCCACCGAACGCTGACATGGATTACAGGATGTTTAACGTGCGTACTTGATCTTCTGCTTGCGTATATACACGAATGGGGTTCAGGCACTGGCAGGTCTGCACATATGTTGACCTGGGAGATCATAAAAATCTCCACCCTTTACCCACCAGGCGCCGTCACCATGATTCGAATCCGGGCCCTTCAGATTGAAAGTCCAACGCTTTAACCATTCGGCTATTGCGCCCGTCGTGTGCAGAGACAAATCAAAGCGCTTTCGCACCAGATCCAACAAGAACAACAATAAAACAGCAACAACAACAACAACATCTTTCTCTCGCTCACTCACCCACAGAGTATGAGGGCTAGCCGCTCTTGATGCAGACCCCTCAACAGCAGCAACAACAGAACAACAACGGCAACAACGACAATACAGCAGTAACAAAACTGACATCTTTCTCTGTGTACACACACACACACACACACACATTACCCTGCACCTTCTCTACCCCCCTCCTCCACACACTCATTTCTAGGCTACGCGTGTGTTGGGGCTCATGTACGTTTATGTGTATTTGACTGTGCTTTCATATCTGTGAAACTGCATGTTTGGCGCATATCTGTTATGCATGTGTGGGTGTACGTGTGAATGTGTGTCTTCATGTTTTACATTTATTTGCTTATTTATCATCATTGTTGTCTTATTTATTTATTATTATTATTACTACTACCTTTTTCATATTATAATTATTATTTATTTATTTATCTATTTATGTATTTATTTACTTATTTATGTACGCTTATCTATTATTTATCAACCTTTTTTTTCTCAAGGCCTGACTAAGCGCGTTGGGCTACGCCGCTGGTCAGGCATCTGCTTGGCAGATGTGGTGTAGCGTATATGGATTTGTCCGAACGCAGTGACGCCTCCTTGAGCTACTGAAACTGAAACTGAAACTGTACACACACCAACAGACTGTTCGTTCGGGGGCTAGCTGCTCAGGCTGCAGAGAGCTTATCCCTGGAACAAGAACAACAACAATAGAAACAACATTTCTAACATTTGGTTTAAATAAAGTTTAATTGTTCAACAGTACACATGATTACAATCAATGACAAAAGAGCACCAACAAGCTTAAAGCTTATACTGTGCTCACAACGCTGCACTTCAGTTTTATCATGACGGCTAATGAACCATATTATCAGTTGTATCAAATAACATTCATAAACAGTAAGTAACATTTCTATCTCTTCCCACACGCCCACAAACTGTTCGGGACTGGCTGCTCCGTGTGCCGTGCGGAGAGGAGATCCCTCAATCAACAACAGCATCAACAACAAAACTGACATCTTTCTAACTGCCCGCCCACCCACACACTATCAAGATTAGTTTCTCTTGTTCGGAGAGGAGATCCTTCAAACAACAACATAACTCACTCAGTACGGCCAGTCCTCTCTTCTCCTCTACACAGACCCCTCGGATGTCCAGTGGGTGTCTCAATGACCCAACCTTTAGCTTCCGTCGTCAGAATTGTGGTATTCTTTGTCAACATTCACCTCTTCAGTATAAGAGCCTTCAGCTTGCAATATTTTGATGATGGTAATTGGGGTGAAACGCTGTTAACGTCGTCTCTTTCGCCGTTCGTATGGAGAGAGTTAAACAACAATACCAGCAACAACAAAAGTAACATCTTTCTCTCAGCTTACTCACAGGCAGCCGTGCGGGGCAAGCTGATGGGGTTATCCCTCAAAAAAAGCGAACAGCCACCACAAAACTTATAAATACATTCTTTCCCTCTGCCCAAAAAAGCGAACAGCCACCACAAAACTTATAAATACATTCTTTCCCTCTGCCCAAAAAAGCGAACAGCTACCACAAAACTTATAAATACATCCTTTCTCTCTGCCCAACAACAACAACAACAAAACTTACGTCTTCTGTCTCTCTGCCCAAACACAACTACAACACAACAACAACAAAAATAACATACTTCTCTTTCTCTGTCCATCAACAACAAAACCTGCATCTTCTTTCTCTCCGCCCAACCACAACAACAACGACGACAACAACAAAAATAACACCTTTCTCTCTGCCCAGTCGTCGTGACCATCATCACCACCACCACCATCACCACAACAAAATTACATCCTATTTCTCTCTACCCAACAACAACAGCAACAACGACACGAAAACTAACATCTTGTTTCTATATAAAACAAGAAAGGCAAGGCCTTCAACACTCACTTGTGATACACTTTAAAAAAAAATCCAAGCTTCTTATGTATTGAGTATAATTTCAAAATGTAATGTTTAAGATGAGAAAGATCATTTTAAAGCAAATTAAGTCCTCTAGCATTAATTACAGAGTAATTTCCCTTTTTTACTATCTGCACCAAAACGTTTGCAAAATAATTAAAACTTCCATGCTTAGCAAAAGAAGTTCGTGTTTGAACAAAAAATGATAATAATGACTGCTCTTGTTGTTGGGTCAGAATATCAGATCAAAGTGCCAAGTTTAGAGAATACACAAAATATAAATATAACAATAAATGCAGTTTGCATATAATTAGGCTTCATATTTGATTTTTTTGTGTGCCCATCCCAGAGGTGCAATATTGTTTTAAACAAGATGACTGGAAAGAATTGAATTTTTCCTATTTTTATGCCAAATTTGGTGTCAACTGACAAAGTATTTGCAGAGAAAATGTCAATGTTAAAGTTTACCATGGACACACAGACACACACAGAGACAACCGAACACCGGGTTAAAACATAGACTCACTTTGTTTACACAAGTGAGTCAAAAAACAACAACAACAAAAACAAACAAATAAAATGATAGTAATGATAATAATAATAATGATAATAAACCATCGTCTGTCTGCCCAACCAAGACAAGAACAACAACAACAAAGCCAACATCTTGTTTCTAAAAATATATAATAATAATAATATAATTAACCATCATATTTCTCTCTGCTCCCCACACCCACCCACACCCCACGACAGGTTGTTCGGGGCGGGCTGCGCGGGGTGCAATGAGGTTCTACCCCCCACCGAGGTGGTGCGAACTGCCTACGACAACGTGTACCACCTCAAGTGCTTCTCGTGCGTGCTGTGCGGCGAGCCCTTCGACACTGGGGACGAGTTCTACATGCGGACGGACGCCAAGCTGCTCTGCAGGCGGGACTACCATGCTGTTCGGGACCTGCAGGCCGTGGCTCAAGCGTCTGGACCTGCTGGTGAGTATGTGTGGGTGTGTGGGTGGGTGTTTGTGGAGGTGTGTGAGTGGGAGGTGAGTGTGTGTGTGTATGGGAGGGGGTAGGAGGGTGGGGAGTGTGTGTGTGAGGAGTGTGGGTGGGAGGGTGGGTGGATGAGTGCGTGTGAGGGTGGAGTGTTTGGGTGTGTGTGGAGAGAGAGTGAGTGGGTGGGTGAGTGAGGGTGGAGAGTGTGTGTGAGAGAAGTGTGTGTGTGGACGTTGGGGGTGGGGAGGGGTGTTTGTGTGGGTGTGGAGGTGTGTGTGTGTGTGTGAGGGTGGAGAGAGTTGGTTTGGGAGAATTGTGTGTGTGGATATTGGGGGTGGAAAGTGTCTGTGCGGGTGTGCATGGAGGTGTGTGTGTGTGTATACGTTCAGTTGGGAATGGGGGTGTCTATGTGTTTCTGTTCACTGCCCACAACAACCGCAACAACCATAATAGTAATAGTATGTGTGTGTGTGTGATAGTCAGTCGTGTCCGACTATGACCATCAGAACAGCAGAGGAGGCAACTGCTGTTCCGACTATTTGGGCTAGAATTTGATTATAATGGAGAGTGTCTTGCCCAAGTACATCCCCACTCTCTCGGCCAAGAGGGTTTTAGAACAGTCGGCGTTGGGATGGTTCCCAAAAGCCAACTAGCCCACAAGGCTGCAGCACTAAGAGCCAGTGCAATTTTGCCTCCTAGTTTGAGAGTCATAGTCCTCCACAAAAGACTAAGCTGTAAAAGGTTTCCCATTGACTGGAGAAACCATTGATAATACAGCTCTCACTTTGCTGTTGGCCCAAATGTAAACTTATGTCAATCTGTGAGTAATAGTAATGATGATAATAATAATACATTATTATTATCATTATTGCACATGTAGTTGTGCAACCCCCACATGCACACACTCCCCTCCATACACCCGCAAACACACTGACTCATGCGCGCGAGCTGGCAAACACATACACATAACCGCCGCGCGCGATCGCACACACACACACACACGCACGCACGCACGCACACACGCACGCACGCACGCACACACACACACACACACACACACACACACACACACACACACACACACACGTGTGCGCGCACGTCTTCAGAAGTTTTCGAACTGTTGCCTACGAGACGCACTGTGTTTTTGAATCAGTCTTCCTGACCTGGCAGTCTGTAAAATGCACTCGACCTGTCGCGCAGTGAAGCGAGGAGACCTGTATACCCTGCAGGACAAGGAGTTGTTGATACTATGTTCTTCTGGCCACCCTCGTTCTCACTGTATTTCTATTTCTGTGTTTGCAGCTAACTGGCTGACAGTGTTCGACTCTGTGGGAGTGGGAGGGGGGAGGGGTGGGGGTCTCGGTCTCGGTCTCTATATCCACCCTGATGGTTTGTATGGCAGACGCCGACCCAGGGCCATGAGATGGAAATCAGTGAAATCCAGTGGCCCAGTAGACTCTGTTGTAGGCATCACCTGTTGTAACATGTCGGTACCCTGTTATGTGGTGGGTGTCTGAGACGTTCACAGTTTCAGTGTCAGTTTCAGTAGTTCAAGGAGGCGTCACTGCGTTCGGACAAATCCATATACGCTACACCACATCTGCCAAGCAGATGCCTGACCAGCAGCGTAACCCAACGCGCTTAGTCAGGCCTTGAGAAAAAGAAAAAAGAAAAAAAGGGTGAATAAATAATAGATAAGCTTACATAAATAAATAAATAATAATTATGATATAAAAAAGGTAGTAGTAATGATAATAATAATACAATAATAATAATAAATAAATAAATAAATAAGACAACAATGATGATAAATAAGCAAACAAATGTAAAACATGAAGACACACATTCACACATACACCCACACATGCATAACAGATATGCACCAAACATGCAGCTTGTTCACAGCTTGCCGTCATCAGTCTGGCCAAGACGGCAGGGGTAGTGACTTGTCTGTTGACTCGTATGTTCAGGCTGTCAACACGACAGCGGTTATACTGTAGGGATGGAGGGATTGAGGGATTTGAACCACGTGTGTCATGTTTGCCTCGTTTTTGCGACCTGTCCTGCCTGTCAGATAATATGCTCACCTTGCGATTTTTTGTGTGGTCTTTATCTGGGTGGGGGGTGGGGGGGATGATGGGGGGATGGGGGTGTAGTGGTGGGGAGAGGTCGTCTTTGAGGGTGGAGGAGGAGGAGGGGTGAAGCGTCGGAAGAAGAGGGGGGGGGGGGTTGTCTAGGATGAGGAAGGGGATGGAGATGGTTGTCTGGTCATGTGGAAGGGGGATGACGTGGGGGTGGTCTCTGTTCCTCTGTCTGTCTCTTTCTCTCTCTCCCTCTCTCTCTCACGCGCACACCACACACACACACACACACACACACACACACACACACACACACAAATCTTGTCTCTCCCTCAGGAATTGAAAAAAAACCCCACAAAAACCCCACCATCAACATCAAAACTAAGGTTTACAGCAGCTAGCTTAACAATTTTCCACACAACTCTAGCTCCACTGCTGGTTTCGAAGCACTTAAGTCGTATAGTAGTTGTCAGCGTAGGTCGCGCTAGGCCCAGGCCTGACGTTAATGATGACGACGGCCCATTAAACCTGTCAAAAGTCATCTGACAGCCGTGTACACCGCGGGTGTTAGAATGTTAATGGGGTATCCATCCCACCCCTTCCCTCCCCGTGGCGGGCGTGGTGGGTGGGGTCCAGTTGTGCCGAGTCGGCGGGGAGAGAAACGTAAGAGATTGTCGACATATGCTGCCACCACCTTCCCTGGCTGCTTCTGTTGTCTCTCTTTTGCTATTCTCTCTCCCTCCTCCCTCTCTCTCTCCCTCCCCCCCTCCTATTCTCCATTCTTCCCTTCCCCCTTCTGAATACAAGCAGTCCCCCCTCCTTTCCCCCACCCCGATCTCTCTCTCTCTCTCTTCCTGTTTCTCGTCACCTTGTTTGTTTGTCTCCTCACTCCCGCCCCCACCTCCCTTTATATTGGTATCGCAATCTGTCTGTCTGGGTGTCTGTGTCTCGAATCTAAAAGTCAGACTTTTTCTCGTCTTCGTTTTGTCTGTCTGTCTGTCTCTCCATCAACCCCCTACACCCCCCGCCCCCCCCCCCCCTCTCTCTCTCTCTCTCCCTCTCTCTCTCTCCTCTCTCCCTCGCCTTTTCTCCCCCATCACACACACACACACACACACACACACACACACACACACACACACACAACAAACAGAGGGTATGATATATGCTGAACTTACTATCTTGTCTATAAATTTTGTCTTTCTGTCTCCACTTCCGATGTTGTTCACTTCGCCATCCAGATCTCCTGTCCTGCTCAACATCCTTCTTTCTCACTCTGTCGACTGATGTGATTCCCACCCGCTGTCACCATCTCTCTCTCTCTCTCTCTCACACACCGGCGCACGCACGCACACACACACACACACACACACACACACACACACACACACACACACGGTATCATCTTCTTTGTCAGTCTCTTTTGTTGATGTTGTTGACTTTGCCAGTCTCCCTCCAGTCGGCTCTGTCTCTATCTGTTCGTCAGTCTTTCAGTACCTGATTTTTTTCGACGTCTCTGTCTCTGTCTTTCTCTGGCTCTGTCTCTCTTTGTCTGTGCCTGTTTCTCTGTCTCTGTCTGTCTGTCTGTCTGTCTCTCTCTCTCTCTCTCTCTCTCTCTCTCTCTCTCTCTCTCTCCCCCCCCCCCTCTCCTCCCTTGTACCACATCTCCAATTTCCACCACCACCCTTCTCTAAATCCAACCACCCGTGAAGAACCTCTCCCTCCCCGGCTTCCCCACCCCACCACCCACCAATACACCCCTCCTCGTTACCTATGCAAAGTAACCAATGCCCATGGCTTCAATGGCTCATATTAAATGATAAACCATGACCGCATCTTTTGCATCTCTTTTACCCGCCCTCCCTACGCCCCCCCACCCCTCCGTTCCCTTTGCCCTCCTCTCCCACAACCCTCCTCCTTCCCCCCCCCTTCCCCCCCCACCCGATTCTTCTCTCGCACACACACACACACACACACACACCTCCCAACCATCAGTGTATATAGTCCGAAAGTCCTGATTTGCCGAGCAAACAGGCAAGGGAAGGTAAAGGCGACTGGAGGGGTCTGTAAAAGGGAGCAACAGGGGGGAACCTGCAGTCTAGACGGGCCGATTGCAGTTGGGGAGGGGTTTAAGTCCAGTCCAGTCCAGTCCAGTCCAGTCTTTCCCCTTCCCTTCCCTTCCCTTCTCCCCATCCCTTCCTGTGCCCAGTACAGTCCGTGGTGGTCGCGAGACTGAAAAGTATGGCGTGTTGTGATTGGCTGGCTGGTGGTTTGTGGTGGCTTTCGGCACTGCGTGTGTGTGTCTCGAGGTGGGTGGCAGGGGGCGGCTTGGAAACATGGTGAAATATTTGTTACAAAAGTTGATGTTTTTTTGGGGTTTTTTGTTTTTTGTTTTTTTGTCGTTGTTGTTGTTTTTGTTTTTTTTGTTGTTTTTTTTTTTGGGGGGGGGGGTGTTTGTGTGTGTGTGTGTGAAAACTCTTAAAACTTCGATTTAAAATTTTGGGCTACGGGTATGATGTAAATTTTATTCAAAATAATTTAGTAACGGGCATTGAGTGTTCTTCACTGCCGCCCCCCCCCCCCCCCCCTCTGAACCCCCCCACGGCCACTGAAATACACATACAAACAGGCACACACACACACACACACACACACAAATACACACACGTCACATCACATCATCCGGCAGAAGATGGTGAGAAAAACAACGAACAAAAACGCAGCAACTTCTGTTGTTGATTTTTTTTAAACAAAAAGTAAATAAATATGAATAAAAAAAGGTTTCGATTTTTCATGTGCTTACTTTTCGATACCACACTCAGGTTAATGCGTACCACAGTACGGTAAACCACATCACCAATAAAAAAAAAAAAAATTTAATTATGTCAATGCATGATGCACGCGATAGCTTCAGTTTATGCCTTACAATATGTGTACTAATGCCAAGCCGGCGCATAAGTAGAAATGACGCTAAATAGATGACTCCTCTCCCTCTCTTTCTTGTCTCTGTCTCCGCCGAGAGGCTGTCTCTCCCTCCGTCCTGCTCATCCCGTTCTTTCTCTTCTGACTCTCCCGGTCCCCGGGTCTGTCTGTCTGTCTCAGTGTCTCTCTGTCTTTGTCTCTGACTCCGTCTGTCTGTTTTCCTGTTTCAGTGTCTACCTGTGTGTGTGTGTGTGTGTGTGTGTCGCTCTCGCTTTCGCTCTCTCTCGCTCTCCGGCGCTTTCACTTCCCTCCATCTCTTTCTGTCTGTGTATCTCTGTGTGTGGTTATCCCTGTCAATCAGCAACACGTCATCTGAAACGCACGCAGGGGCAAAACTGACATCTCTGTACACAGGACTCTCCGTCGCCGGCTCTGCAACAGATATGGAATATTCAAGTTGCCCGGCTGTCAGCCAGGCACTAATATTCCATATCTGATGCGGAGCCGGCGGAGGACCAAGACAAGCACTGGCCGAATCATGTCATCACTGACCCCCTAGACACACACACACACACACACACACACACACAGATACCAACCACACCAACCACACACACACACACACACACACACACACACACACACACACTGACTTTCCCTTCCGCCTTCCCATCCTCTCTTCACTGGCACAAAGAGAGAGAGGAAGGGAGAGATGAGGGAAAGGAAACCGACCATGGCCGGGAGTGGCGAGAGGGAACGAGAGGGGCACTTTAGGGGGGCGGGGAGGAGGGGGTGCAATAAGTATACGCAAATAGAAACTAGAAAAGGAAAACTTGTACACGGGCCGGGTTGAAGTATTTCTCGTGTAGCGTCGGATGTTTGTGAACACACTTAAAGGCACAGCTATTTGTTCCTGTTAATCTCTGTTGTAATTGACAAAAGGTTTCTCGGACCAAAGGCTCATATGCACACTGACGCTAGCAGTGTTGTTGGGAAGTCCAAAGTAATCGCAACGGCAGCAAAGCCATCCACTATGAGAGATAGAAAAGTTGCTGATGAGCTGAGAGTAAAGGGACTCAACTGATTTTGTGAAACTTTATCTGTTTTTGGACTGTGTCTGAAGGCTGATCTCCCTGAGGACTGACTGACTGACTGAAGACTGGTTGACTCAAGATTGATCTGTCTGAGGAGCGACTCCTGTCCACGAACTTATAAACAGAACTGACTCTGTCTGAAGATTGACCTGTCTAGACTGTCAAAAAAAAAAATCTCTCTGATGACTCTATCTGAGGACTGTCTGGGGATTGATTTGTCTGAAGATTGATCAGTCTGGAGACTGACCTGTCTAAGGACTGACAATCTAAGGACTATCTGAGCATTGATCTGTTTGAAGACTGACTATCTGAAGTTTGACCTGTCTTAGGGCTGACTCTGTCTAAGGATTGATTTGGCTGAAGATTGATCTCTTTGAGGACTGCTTCTGTCTAAAGATTGGCATGAATGAGGATTGACTCTGAAGATGAATTTCTCTGAGGACTGACTGTCTGAGGACTGACTGTGTCTGAAGATTGACCTGTCTGATGACTGACCGTCTGAAGATTGACCTGTCTGATGACTGACCATCTGAAGATTGACCTGTCTGAGGACTGACTCTGTATGTAGATTGACCTGTCTGATGACTGTCTGATGATTGACCTGAGGACAGATTGTCTGAAGATTGACCTGTTTGAAGACTTCCACCCTGTCTGAAGATTGACCTGTCTGAGGACTGACTGTATGTAGATTAACCTGTCTGAGCACAGTCTGATAATTGACCTGTCTAAGGACTGACTGTCTGAAGATCGATCTGTCTGAGAACTGACTGTCTGATGATTGACCTGTCTGAGGACTGACTCTGTCAGAAGATTGACCTGTTCGAACTGCCACCCTCTCTGAACATTGACCTGTCTGAGGACTGACTGTCTGACGACTGACTCTGCCTGAAGATTTACCTGTCTGAGGACTGACCTGTTCGAGGACTCACACGCTGTCTGAAGACCCCCATGACCCCGAACGGTCATGAGTCTGACCAACAGGGGACGGGTAGGGTTGGGCACCTCACCTGCAGACATGAAGGAATGCAAAGAGGTGTTTTGCTACAGGATTAACCTCCTTTCTCTCACCGCTGTGCTGTGCTGTGCTGTGCTTCCCGACTGACTCACACTCAGACAGACATAGTATTTTGTGCGGCTCCCAGCCCGACGTTCTAATGACTTTACCCTTGTCGTGGACGGGTGGGGCCAGGGGGTCTTTGCTTGGATGAGGGGATTGAAGGGGACTGTGATGGGGGTGGAGGAGGTTGGAGGGGGGCTGCCTCGGGTGTCTCGTCGCCTGTTGTGCAGGTCACGTATTCGGGTGTAGTGAAGAAGGCGAGTCGCTTGCTTTGAATTATTAAGAGCGCGCGCGTTTGTGTGTGATGTGGTTTGTGTGAACAGGTAGTATATAGCGGTGGTTGTGTGCGACCGTACGTCATCGCATACGCGTGGGATTGGTGGAGAAAGAAGGATTAGTTCAGGACGGCTGGCTGTGTGTGTGTGTGTGTGTGTGTGTGTGTGTGACATAGATCAAGTCCAAAAAGATTAGCAGGATTATCTGAACTTCCTGCTGGCGAATAATTCAACTGTCTCGTCGTCTGGTTGTGAAGTGCAGCGGTCGTGTGTGTGTGTGTGTGTGTGTGTGTGTGTGTGTGTGTGTGTGCCCCGTGTGTGTGTGTGTGTGTGTGTGTGTGTGTGTGTGTGTGTGTGTGACATAGACCGAGTACAAAAAGATTAGCAGGATTATTTTAACTTCCTGCTGGCGAGTAATTCAGCTGTCTCGTCTAGTTGTCAAGTGCAGCGGGTCAGCGTGTGTGTGTGTGCGCGCGCGCGCGTTTGTGTGCGTATGTGTGTGTGTGTGTGTGTTTAGGTCAGATAACGAGAGAGATGGGTGGAGTAACTTTTTTGTAAGATCATTTGGTTGGAGTGCGTGTGGGAGAGACTGACAGGTATCACAGCGGAAGTGTGTGTGTGTGTGTGTGTGTGTGTGTGTGTGTGAGTGAGTGGGTGAGAGAAAGAGAGATGGGGGGCGGGAGGGGGGCGGCTGCGACTGATCAGCAAAGTTCTGCATTACATCAAAGTTCACACGGCAATGTTGATATCGTCAGGGTGGGGTGGGTTTAAACATGACAAAATGCAGCTCAGAAAGGATTAAAGGGTCCCACAGGCAACCAGTTTCGGTGTCTGGTCTGGTGGAGAGAGAGGGAGAAGGAGGGAGAGAGGGGATAGAATGCAGGTCAAAAAGGATTAAAACGTCCCACAGGCAACCAATTTCGGTGTCTGCTTTTGTTGAGAGAGAGAGAGAGAGAGATGGTGGGGTGGCATGGGGACAAAATTCAGGTAAAAAAAGGATTAGAAATCCCACTGGCAAGCCATTTCAGTGTCTCTCGGAGGGAGAGAGGGGGAGGGGGGTGGTTGGGGGAGGGGGGGGGGGCAGAGACTGAGCCAGTCAGTGACAAAGTGTGGATTTAAAAGGATTAAGAAGTTCTCATTGTCAAGCAATTTCAACGTCTGTCTTGAAAATAGAGGAGGTGGTGGGATACGGGGCTGGAGAAGGGAAGAGAGAGGGGTGAGAGGGAGAGTTACAAGGGTTATAAAATATAGTAACTAATACATCGCCCAGAGAGAGAGAGAGAGGGAGAGTCAGCAAATGGTTATTATGGTAACTTCTACAAAATACATGGTACCCTGGTTGACCGGGTAGTCTTCATTTATCCATGCAGTGTACCCGTTTAGCTACAGTTCCACCACCCGTCTTGTGGTATACAGGGGATTCAGGGGGATCAGCTCAATGTTGTGTCAGCCAGTGTCTGTGTCTGTCTCGTTCGTCTCTTGAACTGGGTGTGACTTGTCAGCTACGTGTGTCGTGCATGCTTGTGCAGTGTGTGTGTGTGTGATGTGCACGCGCGCGTTAGTGTGTGTGTTCTATTGATATTATGAATGTTTTATCAGCAGACAATTATGTGATGCTCTCTTCTCTCTCTCTCTCTCTCTCTCTCTCTCTCTCTCTCACACACACACACACACAATCATTTGAACGACTGCGTTGGTATTTTCTCCGCGTATGCACAGTTCCTGGAGTTTGTCGTTACTAATCCATTTGTTTGTTTGATTTTACCCCACTCCCTCCCAAGATTTGCGGCTCAAGCAAGGTGCTTGTCCTCTTCAGTTCTTATCTAGCTACACTGTATACGTATACTGTCTGGTAAAGTAGACGGATGTCTCAACATGACATGAAGACATGCGAACACGTACATCCAAGTTTTTGCGCCGCTTCGCGTTCAGCTTGGTACGTCTGAAAGGGATAAACGTTTGTTTAAAATTTAAAAAAAAAAAAAAAAAAAAAAAAAGTTAAGTGGGGGCACCGTGGCAGAGTCGGTTAGACGTTGGATTTCTGATCCAGTGTTCACCAGTGATCAGGGTTCGAGGCCCCCTGTTTCAGTCTGGTGTTCTGTCGTCAGGACGGGCACTTTATGATATGTAAATCTTGGGGGGTAGCTACGTCAAGAGACACGATGATTTTGATGAAAGGAGAGGGGGAGAATTATGGTGGTGTTTTTGTTGTTGTTGGGGAAGGGGTGCGGGGTGGGGGGTGGGGGGGGCGGATAACACCAGAACGCAACTCGCACGCACGCACACAAACACACAGACTGTCAGTTTGAACTCAGTTTAGATCTAAAATGTGATTATATTTCCACCAGAGCACAACTCATATAGGAAATCGATTATCTGCTTACAACGTTGAATGACACATATTTGATAAAAAATAAATAAATAAATAAAATAAAAGTCGAATAACATAATTCTTTATGATGATGGGGGGAAAAAAACAACGGCTTAAATTTTAGTCCTCGGCAACACTTTTTTTTTTTATCAGTGTCAGTGTAAAACCCTTACTGTTGCTAATGGTGATGAAGATAATGATTATCACTGTGTGTGTGTGTGTGTGTGTGTGTGCAGCAAGTCCAAACGGAAGCAGACTAAACCAATGCCACGGCCAGCAGCAGAACCAGCCGGTAATGGGGCACTTCAGCAACCTCACTTTCACCCCGCAGGAAACGGAAGTCCTGCTCAGCATCTACCGCGCATGCCCCAACCCGTCGCATGACATGCTGCAGCGAATCAGCAGCCAGCACGGGCTGGACGTGACGAGGGTGAGGATGTGGTTCCACCTGCAGCGCAAAGAGAGAGGGAGGGGGAGAGAGGAGGGGCCGAGTTACAGGGGGACGTTGGAGAAGGGGATGGAGAGGGTGGTGGCCCCCCCTGGCGGCTACCCTCTACCCATTGTCAATGAAGGTAGGTTTGTTCCTTCTTCCCTCTTTTCTTTCTTTCTTTCTTTCTTTTTTTTCATTTTTTCTTTCTTTTTTTTCATAATTCTTTCTTTTCATTTGTTCCTTGTCTTTTTCTTTCTCTTATCATTTTTGGATTTTTTCCCCAGTTTCTTTGTATCTCAGTCCCCCTCCACCTACTGCACAACTTTTCTTTCTCGTATCCAAATATCCATCCCAAGCCATATACATGGTGTTGTTTTTTTGTTGTTGTTGTTTTAAGAAGACATTTGAAAATATTGCCACAAAGTTACGTCACTTGGGTGTTGAAATGTTGCATAGTCACTCATGTGGGAAGGTACTTACCTGATATTTTGTTATGCTCAACTGAGCTTTAAAAAAATCCTGGAAAAGGTTTTCAAAAATGTTTTAGGTTTAAAACCAAACTCCTCACCGAAAACACTGTTTTGAGGTCACGTGTGATGAACCTATTATAAAGATATGTAGACTTAACTTGTTTATCTTTCAAAAGCGGAACACAAGTACGTCTTCTTGTATGTTTCGAAACTACCAATGCAGCATGGAAGAAAGTTCTACCATTGACAGTTTTAAAGTCCAGTTCAATGTATCTGGATTTCGAATCGTTCTTTGTTTGCTTCTTTGTTTTTGTCTGTGATGACGTATAGGCCCAGAGCTACATATGTGCAGCATGTGTGGTCTGTCCAAACCCTGTAGCTAAAAGAAATTATTTTTAAGCTATTAATTATAATATGGATCACCTGCATACAGAACAAAACTCAGACTGACTTTGACACTCACTTAATTCAGTCTATCCACATTTCCAACTTATTTTATTTTGTGTTATTTTATTTTTCATTTAATTTTATTTCATCTTATTTTTTCCCCACTGACAGTTTCCCCCAACTCATCCGGCCGACTGCCGTCCGCCGCTTCGCGGAGTGACGTCATGGGTGGTGACGTACCTTTCCCTGTGACGTCGGCGGCGTCCTCGTCATGTTCCAGAACTCACCCAGCCCCCTGGCCTCTGTCGGAAGACGTGTGGCGCTCAGACTTTGTGCCGCCCAACGTGGACTTGAAGCCGGGGGATATTCAGAACGGCGAGGTGTGCAGTACCCGACGGGGGTTACCTTCTCTGGGTCCCGACTGCCGCGTCGGCGCCACCAGGGGGCAGTGCCTCTTCATGTCTTCTCCCATGGTCGGCAAGGGAGGCAATTCTCAGCAGGACCAGATGGCTGCCTCGCATGGGCAACCGCTTTCTTGGATCAGCAGTTGACTTTTTTCTTTTCTTTTTTTCTTTTTTTTTTCCATCATCACAGCCATCGTTTTTTGTTGTTGTTTTTTTTGTTTTTTTAAATACTGTATGGTTAATAGTGTTGCCTTTCAACGAGTCAGGTGGTGACAACAATTATAGCCTGGTGTTGAATCTCTTTGACAGCTGGGCTGGGTAGCATCTAAAGTGATCTTAGCAGCAGCGAAGTTTGCTTAGCCATTAATTTAAGAAGTCTATGCTAATTCCATTGACTTAGGATTTTTTTTACACCTCCAAAAAAGTTAGTGCTTCTGATATCAGCTTGCTCACCATATACGGACCCAACGTGCATGCTAACCCAACCATGCATGGGGTTTGAGGTTCTGTGGTTTGAAATGATCTTTATCGATGGAATGCTAACGGTTATGAATCCAAAATTGTTGATAAAATCCAGAAGCATCCTCCTTTCATCTTGACTTTAACTTCCCCTCCTCCTCTTCCGATTTCTCCTCCTCATTTTTGTCGAGCCACACCCAAAACCATCGCTTTTCTGTCATTATTTAATCCATATCCTACCAAACGTCTTCCATATCAATCATGAATTATCCCTATCCAAGTATTCAAATTGTCAGTCATGGCCCCAAATCAATTCTGATTGTAAACCGACAAGCCCAAATCTTCTGTCTGCTCCTTTTCTGTTGGGACTCGAATGAGTTAAGCGTCTCTCAAACGTCTTCCATATCAATCTTGAATTATCCCTGTGTAATTCCAAGTATTCAAATTGTCAGTCATGGCCCAAAGACAGTTCTTATTGTAAACCGGCAAGCCCAGATCTGTCTGCTCCTGTTCTGTTGGGACTCGAGTGAGTTAAGTCTCGGTCCATTCGACTGTTTGCTTCATTCCCATTGGTTTGTGACGAGGAACCAAATGAGTCTGTTTTGGAAAACAGTTTGCTGGACATGTCTTTTTCCTCTCTCTCTCTCTCTCTCTCTCTCTCTCTCTGTGTGTGTGTGTGTGTGTGTGTGTGTGTGACTTTTTTCATGATCACAACAGATTTCTCTGTGTGAAAGTCTAGTGGCTTTCCCGTGGAGAGCATGAGGCCACAGTTTAACGCCACTTTTGTTTTGTTTTCTTTTTTTTTGTATTGTCTGCAAATATCTGTCTGTGCAAACATGGTCTCAAATACTTAAATATGTGTATATATATTTTTATAAACATATATCTTTATAAAGAACATACATTTTTTTTAAAGTTCTTTGAAATGTGTTCACTAGACATCATGTGTTGTACTTGTGTGTTTCTGATCTATGTTTACATGAATTAAATGCTGAACAGGACAGATGATGATCTCTTTGCAGGGTATGTGTGTTTGTTTAAATCTCTGTCAAGTTCAGTCCTTGCTCGTGCTCAGAGATGATAATAATAACGATATGTATTTACATTACCACTCAGGAATCAGATCTATTGAAAGGTTACCTCACCAATGGGGAAAAATCCTTCTGATATTTCATGTATTTGTATTGTTCGTCTCTGTGCCCGTCCCTCTCTGTGTCTCTCTTTCTCCCGCTCTGTGTGTCTCTTTGTCTCTGTCTCTCTCTCTCTCTGTATTTGTCAAATGAAGCATAATAAAAATGGGAACTTACTTTGGATTCAGTTTGAAATAACCCACATATTCAGCGAAACCATGAGTAAACGTGATCAAGAACATAATTATGTTGAAGAAATGAAGTGACATGTTGTTGAAAAGTTTGGAAAGAAATCTCTTGCATTTATTCGATATAAAAGCTGCAACAAAAACTGTCGAAAGGTATGTATTTGGGATTGGCACACAAGGGTATAGGTGCGGACACGGATAAGTTGGTCTTTTGAACTGACGTTATTTTGAATGTCTTTTTAACACTATTTGGGTTTTTATCTCATTGACTGGTTTTAAGAAGTGATGTGCAGTCAGTCATGAAATGGCTCCATGGCAGTCAGCGGATCAACGAACATGATTTGATTGTTTTGAATTCAAGACATCAAGATCAACAGGCTGTGAAGTAGCTGTGAAATTAAAGACATTCCCTGCCAGTGTACAGTCAGTTGAAGGTCTTCGTGAAAATCTCTTCTTCTTTTTGTTTTTGAGACTTCAGTGCTGAGTTGGACTACTATGAATTGTATGAGAACGTCTGAATTCCTGGGAAAGGAATATAAATATGAATGAAATGTGAAAAGGTATTTGAGAATGAAACGAACAGTAATGTTTAGAAAGAAAACCTTGGAATTACAAGCTTCTCTCTCTCTCTCTCTCATGGTCCGTGTCACCCACGGACTCAGAATGGCTCGTCTGTGGTGTCACCTGTTTGACTCTGTTCCCTTTCCCTCGACCCTCCCACTCTGAATACCCCCACTCTTCTTTCTTCTTCTACGTGTATGACGGTTTTTACCCCGCCAAGTAGGCAGCCATACTCCGTTTTCAGGGGTGTGCATGCTGGGTATGTTCTTGTTTCCATAACCCACCGAACGCTGACATGGATTACAGGATCTTTAACGTGCGTATTTGATCGTCTGCTTGCATATACACACGAAGGGGGTTCAGGCACTAGCAGGTCTGCACATATGTTGACCTGGGAGATCGGAAAAATCTCCACCCTTTACCCACCAGGCGCCGTCACCGTGATTCGAACCCGGGACCCTCAGATTGACAGTCCAACGCTTTAACCACTCGGCTATTGCGCCCGTCTCCCCACTCTTTGTCTGTCTCTCCCTCCCCCTTTGTCTCAGCTCAGCAAAATCGGCAAAATCAGTAAATCGGTTGGATTTCGACTTTTTAGAGAACTCCAAAGGTGTGTGCCCGTCTGTTTGAGGTTGAGTGATTATGAAATACGGCCTGTTTTCTTTGAGCGAGATGATGTTGGGACGTGTCGCGTTTTAACGCCAGGTGACAGAGTGAGTCGCCACGTGTTTTTGTTAATGATGACTTTGTGACGTGTTTTTCGGCTGGATGACTAGTGACATATTTTGTTGATAGACATCACAAGGGGAAACTCTGGAGACAAAGACAGAAGTGTGGGGAGTGCCAGTGGGTGGGTGGGGGTATGCTAATATCGTATGTCTCCGTGTCCGCGGCATCATTGAAAATTATGCATGGTTTTAATCTAATTTTTTTGATGGATATCGGAGAAGACACACACCCTCCCAAAGGGAGTATTTTGAATTTGGATGGTGGCATTGGTTGTTGAAAAGAAGAGTATGATGCATTTATGCCTTCATTTTTAAGTTTTGTTGCTGTTTTTCATCGATGTATTTTTTATGATACATCAGATATCACAGAAGAAATGCGTGCTTCTGTAGGAAGTATTATGAATGTGGTTGGTCATACTGATTGTTGAAAACTATGGATACATTTGTTGAAAACTATGGAAAAATATGGATACATTTGTTGAAAAATATGGATACATTTGTGCCTCTCTTTTTTTTTTCTTTTTTTTCTTTCTTTCTTTCTTCTTTTTTTTTTTTTTTTTTTTTCTTTCTTTCTTTTTTTTTTTTTTTTTTTTTTTTTTTAATGTATGCTTTCATACTGTTGAAAAGAAACCATATGGTTGTGGCTTTTTTTATGAATGTTTTACACAAAGCATGTTTTTAACAAGTCAAAGTTTTGTTTGATTTAGAAAATAATACAAAAAAAGAAATAAGAAATAAATGGTTTTACATAAATTTGTACGTTTCAAGGGTGATTAAAAAATTTTTTTTTTTTTAAAGCCAAAGGTTTTGTTTGGCAAAAATCAAACAAATAAACCATTTTGTTTAAATCTGTTAGTTTCTGAAGCAGGTGTTCTTGTTTGTAATGTATTTTTCATTTGTGTGGGGGGGAAAAAAGCATAGCCTGATATATTCCCCCTTTGTTTCTGTGTGTGTGTGTGTGTGTGCGTGTTGTTTTATGGAGTACGTTTATACGAGTGATTTTGTTTTGCAATGAGTATTTCAGTGAGTGAATATTTTGTGTGTGTGTTTGTTTTTTTGTATGGACTATAATTTTTGTGGTTGCATGCATGTTTTATATGGAGAACATTTGGAATGAGTAAATGGTTTGCGTGAAGAAAACAGTTCAGTGAGTGAATGTTATGTGCTAAGCATTCACTTATTGTGATTCTGTTTATATAAAATTATGAGTGAGTGTGTGGTGTGAGGAATTGTCTCAATGAATGAATGTTTTTTAGTGACTGTACACCTTTCTGGGTGTTTTGATACGGGTTCCACTTTGGCCATTTTATGTGTAATGTATGAAAATACACACAAACATGTTTTCCTTATTCACCTGTCATTACCAATGTCAGTTTTGTGATATGTGCATGTTTGTGTGCATGGACATTTTGTGTAAGCATATCAAATGAGAGAGTAATGGTTTCACTTGAAACATGAAATTTTATGCAAAGAAAGTGGTTGATTAAGATATGCTTTCCTGTTTTCCCCTTTTCTTGTGCACAACAAGATTGGACAAATGGGGGGAAAAGAGATGATTAAAAAGAGACAGAGAAAAAGAGATCAGGTTAATTTGTACTGCTTTGTTATTTCTGAATACATTGTGGCCACAAAAAAGTTGATTGATTTTATTCTTTGGTACCAAATGGTCTTGAGAGTGTTCATCTCTGCTTTCTTTCTCTCCCATTTTCTCCTTCTTTGCCTGTCTTTGTGTTTGTGGTATGTTTCATTTCTGTCCCTATATGTTTGTGAGTTTAAACAACAGCAGTATATGAAAGTTAGCTATTGTGCTGACATCACCATTGGAAAATTGATTCATGCATTAATTCTGTCTCTTCCTCTCTCTCAAATAATAAATAGACTTGCTCATCACAAGCACACTTGCATACTGTGTGTGTATGTGTGTGTGTGAAACTGGGAGGTGGGGGGGGTTGACAATATTTGCACATATGTATGCATCAAAATACATTGACTAAAACCTCGCAAACATGCATTAAGAGAAACACCCAGACAGACCCCTCATAAGCAGAAGGACACACACACACACACGAATGCACACACTCATATGTGCACATTGGGTACAACAACTAAAAGATGTATAAATTATGTTTTCTCCTAAGGGTGTGCTTTAAAAGTTTACATGACACCAAATCATTTGATTGCCTTAAATCCTATTATACGTGTCGGTATACACTTGCACAAGATCACATATGCACATTACAGATCCTGCAATCCATGTCAGTATTTAGCAGGTTTCAGAAAGACTGTATGCACACCCTGGAAACAGAGTATGGCTGCCTTCATGGTGGGGTAGAAATTGTAAAACATGTAAAAACTCACTCGAAACGAAAGTGTGTGAGTTGCAACCCAAGAACCTGAAAAAAAAATCTGATTTTAAAACAAAAAAGAAAAATTCATTTTAAGCAACATTCCCTACACAACAAGTGTAGTAGAAGTGTCTTCTTTACCATAAAGTTGAGCCATTTGCAATGTCACTTGTTCCAATACGCATGAGCAAACAACCCAAATATTGAACACCAGAAAACAAGTTTTGTTGTTTTTATTGAATAGCATGGCAAGCCACATGGGGAAACAAAGACCAAAAAAAAAAAAAAAAAAGAATTATACCACTCAGAAATGACTCGGGTATATGCAGAAAACACAAAATTAAACCAAATGCACAAATCAGTCAATAGACTTTTTTTTTTTTTAAAAGCACACAGAAAATGTACAGCACGCCTTTCTCAGAAGACACAGAACAAGAGATATCTAATGACAGTGCGTAAAGCACTGTTACATTTTGTATACACAACCGACACACACAAATTTTTATCATGGTTGATAACCATCACCTTAAAAATGTTAAAACACTGTCTTTAGTTTAGAAACACGACAAAATATACAAAAAAGCGTCACACTGACCACAAACTTTTGGCTTCTCACACTGATGGTGTGACTGCTTCTTGACCCGAACAGAGATCACATGAAGTCACAACAGCATGCCAACATGATAGTGTCAACACCAATAAAACAAAACCATGCAGAAATTGCTGTCTTGATATTCACTGGAAGAGAGTAACAATTATGTTTAAGACTTGCTGAAAGGGTCTGGTGGGGTCTCATTTGCATTTTTTGTTTTAATAGCAAAGCTGACAGTACAGACATTAAAGCATAATACAGGACAGTTATTTGCATATCATTTTATAACATGAATGTGTGTGTATGGTAAATATGCAACTTTTCTTTCTTTTTTTTAAAATATTTATAATACACTTATCAAAGTGAGTTGAGTACTTTTCTTCAGGGAAGATGTAGGTGTCTTTTTATGAAAGTAATATTTCTATTGACTAGAAGGTTGACACTCCCATCGAGGTGATAAGATGGATGAACTTTCAACATATGTGATGAAGCACACACAATCTGCCATGAAGACTGTGAGAGAGACACATACAGAAAGAGCTAGAAAATGAATGAATTCTATTTTCTGAGGGCAACTGAAAAACGATGCTCTTTGTCGTCCAGCCCTCGAAAGAGAGTGAGAGAGAGGGGTGGATGTCATAGTCCAAAGAGTGCTGCAAAATGACTTTAAAAAAAATGCATTTTTTCTCAGGGAAACTGAGAAAGAAAGCAATGCTTTCTTTTTTTTTCTTTTTCCCCAACCAACCTTGAGGGGAAAAGAAAAAAGAGAGGCAGACTGAAGAGGAGGCAATAGCCCAGTGGTTTGAGCATTGGATTGTCAGTCTGAGGGTCCTGGCAAGGTTTTAGGGTGGGGATTTTTCCTCCCATCTCTCAGGGTTAAGTGACTTACTCGTGCCTGAGCCCCCTTCGTGTATATATCTATACTGGAGGTCAAATCCTGTCTTTCATGTCAAAAGTTTAGTGGGATACGCATCAATCATGAATCATCAGCTTTTTCATTTGTTTAATTCTTTTGTGATCATTGGCTGCACTTACAATTTACTCGTATCTTGAGTGGACTTACACATGTAAGATCGTTTTTACTCCAGGCAGCCACACTCCATTTTCAGGGGCTGTGAACACTGGGTATGTTCGTGTTCCTATAACTCAACCAACATGCTGTGGATTATGGGATCTTTAACATGAGTACACGCATGAAGGGGATTCAGGCATTAGCATGTCTGCGCATATGTTGATCTGGAAGATCAGAAACATCTCCACCCTTGATCCGCTTGGTGCTAATACCAGGATCAAACCCAGGACCTTCAGATGTCATGTTCAACACTTCAACTATTCGTCTGTCTGTGCATGTCATGTTGGTAGTGTAACAGAGAGAGGGGCAGACAGACCGACAGATTCAAGCCTGCAAGAACCAGATGAGCAAAGAAACATCGTCTGCATCGCATGTGTGAGTGAGTTGCAAAAACATACTTGCATGCCTGTGATTGTCTTGTGAGAGTGACCCAGTAAAAATGGACATGGACAAATTCTGGCTTTTCAATTCATAAACAGACAAATGAACAATTTCAAGTTTTAAATCAACAACGTGGAGTCTGATGCATATTTTATCATACTGTATTGCCTGTGCTCATAATGCCCTGAAGAATGTAACAGACGAGATGACCTTCACTTAGCAATCAAGATGCAACCTGAATGAAATGCACTCAAACAAAACATAAACCCGACATTAATTTCAAACCCCAAACAAACGCAAAGAACAAAGGCAGCACGATGCTTTGCAGTATGGATACATAATGAAAAGCTAGCATGTGAGTGGGATTTCTTCAACAATGCAGTGAATTTACTTACTGTATTCATTATATGTAAACATGTATCATCAGAAAATAGAAAATACCCATGTCACTTGTTTCATTAAAATCACTTGCTTTATTTGTTTTCTTTTTCTTCCTTTTGTATTTCTTTACCATCTTCTTCTTTGCCTTATTCTGATTTTTCCTGGTCTTTTTTTCTTCTTGGGTTTACTTTTCTTCATCTTCCTTCTAATCCATTTTCTTATTTGATTAACTATTTGCTGCCTTCTTTTGATTTTTGATTTTATTTTTTGTTTTTTGCTGCCTCATCACATGCACAATTTCAGTGGCATTACCCCAGGTCCCTCATCTCAAGCTCCCTCCCACCTCACTCCCCTACACAGCCACGTGGGTTCGTCTGTTGCAGTCTCAGCATCGGCAATGCACAGGAAGCTATCAATATTAGGTTTTGGTTTTCAGGAGGCCACACAGAGGAGACCTTGCCCTGCTGGCAAGTCACTTTGGTAGTGTTCAGTAGTGCCTGTTCTGATTTAACTTTCACAGGACACCACCTTCAAAACGCCCTTCCGACAACAATCATTGCCAAGTCAGAGAGTCAGACCAAGTGAACGTCCCCTCCTGAGTGGAGACCACCACCACATCCCTCCACAGACAGTCCCCCATAAATTTGCTGACACTTAGACTTTGATGGGACTCATCCAAGCACAGAAGTGGAGGGGGACTGAAACTAAGCAGGACATGAAAGGCCACAGAATTTGGGACCCTGATTTTTTTTCATACTGCTGATGAATGAGGAGGAGGAGGATGCAATGTGAGTCAATCTAAAGTTTGGGACTGCATGACAAGGCAGTACTCTCTGCTTCCTTTCATGATGAAGTCCTGACGTTAACCAGGCCCGAGAGGTACAGACGCTTACAGCGTTGGTCAGGAAATTTGGGCAACACACGCAATGATACATCAGCAAAGTGGATAGTACTTGGGTCCAAGTCTTCCCATTCAAGCTCACAGCACATTCAAATCTGGGTAGGAGCTGACTGCAGGCTAAAAAAAACCAACAACAACCCAATCTCCACTGGCAAGCAAACCTGTCCTCTCAGCAGTCAGTCCATGATGCTAACCACTTCCCCACTGTGTCTGGTCATCGTTTCATCTATATTCTCATTCCTTATTTCATCATCTTTGTCCTCTTTATTTTTCACTGGTTTGAGGTTGGCTTCCTCAGCAAGCTGTAACCAAACCTTTGTCCAGTTTGGAAGCAACATTTGCTGCCGGTTACCAACATTCTTGTCAAAAAACATCTAAGTAATGCAAGTAATGGAAAAATGACTGGTGACATCAAGCTGATTTTCTGCTAACTATCATAATTCATTTGTCTCTCCCTTAAGTTTTCCAGTTACACCTTTAATATTATCATTTTTTCTCCCCAGATTTCCTGGACTCTTTTTTCATTCCTAAAGCTCTTATTTGAGCATATAATACACATATGACAAAAGACATATTAGAAACTCTAAAATGTAGTGTTGATTAAAATGACATATGATACATTACAGTCTACGATACACCACTTGCACATTTGTACAAGTTACTCTTTTCAGCACCAGCAAAGGAAAAAAAACAAACCCTCAAATCTGACTAAATACAAGCAACAATTTACATCCTAAAAAAAACCAAAAAACAAGCAGTCACCTTCAGAAATAAATTAATCACAAGGGATAAAACACTCTCACAACAGTTACAAACTACACAGACACACACCAAAAAAGCTGCCCTATCTATTCTCAGTTTCTCCCCACCAGTTTTCTTGTTATAATTTCAACTCATATCAAATCTCTGTGTTATTATGAAGGACAGACAACGTTTGTGCATGGAGGAAGCAAAGAGATTGGAGAAATGTCAGCCAACTGAATCATCACCGGCACCATTATTACATTTTATTTTCATCACTCCACATGATACTACATGACAGTTTAGCAATACGTTTCATCATGGGAATAAACACACACAATGGCATTCACAAATGTTGACTACTTTCAAAATTATCTGAGGGAAACATGAATGTTAACTATTTTCAAATATGAATGTCGGATGGATCGCAGTTTTTGTTTTTTGGGGGTGGGTTTTTTTTTTAATGTTAAGGTGAAACTAGTATCCATAATATGAATATGTACACACAAAGGAAATTTTCTATCTAAAATTACGTTTAAATAACATACTTACCGTGACCCAACTAGTGCAGACTCCGGCAGGGGTCTGACATTCCTGTCCTGTGCAAACTACTATCCGCCTATGCGGAGAAAATGAGAGAACTACGGCCGATAACCTCCCGGAAGTAGGTAACGTCCCCTTTGTCCCCCTGGTTATCGCCCTCTTTTGACGGCAATATGCCATCAGCAGCGCAGCGAGCAGGGAGAACAGGAAGCGGGGAGGCCGGGAGGGTCTTAAATTTGGGTCACGGTAAGTATGTTATTTAAACGTAATTTTAGATAGAAAATTTCCTTTTAATCACACATACTTAACCGTGACCCAACTAGTGCAGAATAGCGCGACAAGGTGGCGGGCTAGCCTGTTCTACTGTCTATGTGCTGCGATAGCCTGCTGTGCAACTACCACAGAAGCGATGCCTCTTGAGCCATCATCCCGCAGGCGTGCGACGTCTCTCAGGTAGAAGTCGATGAAGGTGGCAGGATTTTTCCAGTAGGCGGCATCTAAGATGTCTTGTAGCCGTATTGAGTGCGCCAGGGCAAGAGAGGAGGACCACGCTCTGACTTCATGCGCTCTGGCTGAGGAGGCATCGAGTCTCAAACCTACGTCTGCATATGCACCTTTGATCGCATTGACTATCCATCGAGACAGCGACGTTTTGCTAATGTCACGTGGATGGTCTAGGTTCCAGCTAATGAAGAGGCGTCGCTTGGACGCTCGGAAAGGACGCGACCTTTTGAGGTATATGCGCAGGGCCCTGACCGGGCAGAGGAATCTATCCTCGTCATCATGGGCTAGAATGGAAGAGAGCGGTTTGATGAAAAGAATGGGAGAGGGTGTATCGGGAGTCTGATTTTTGGCAAGAAATTCAGGGAGGAACCTAAGTGAGATAGATCCGTCCGGCTCAAAGGCTATATCCTGTGTGACGCCACTGAGGGCATGGACCTCACTACAACGTCTGCCTGAGGCGAGTGAGACGAGAAAGAGTGTCTTCATTGAGAGTAGCTTGAAGGGAGCTATAGCAAGGGGTTCGAAGGGTGCCTTGCGGAGGTATTGTAGTACCAGAAACAGGTCCCAAGAAGGGGACCGAGGGGATGTACGTGTGTGGCTGAGGGAAGCCCCTCGGACTAATGCCCTAAGCAGGGGGTCATCTGAGAAAGAGGGTCCGCCTAGTTGCCGAAGAGTGGAGCTGATTGCAGCGCGATGGACGCGTACTGCAGAGGCGGAGAGGCCTTTGGAGGAGGAGAGGAAAGCGAGAAAGTTGGCGAGGTCCATGTTGGATGGGTGTGTGGGATTGACTGAGTGGGTAGAGCACCAGGAGAGCCAGCGATTCCAGTGTGCAGAGTAAACGCCTTGAGTGCCTTTGCGATGTGACCTGCATACGAGGTCGGCTGTGTCATCAGAGGCGCCTAGTGCTGACAGAGATTCCCGCACAGTAGCCAGGCGTGTAGGTTGAGAACCTCTGGGTTTCCGTGGGGAATGCCTGAGCGGGGCTGAACTAGGGAGTGTCTGCCGATGTGAAGGCGGAGTGGGGGGACGTGAGTGAGGTGGAGAAGGTCGGGAAACCACGGCTGTGCTGGCCAGTGGGGTGCGATGAGAATCAGGACGGCACTCTCCAGCCTTGCCTTTCTGAGGACTTTTCCCATGATTGGCAGTGGGGGGAAGGCGTACCCCGAAAGGTTGGACCAGCTGATCGACAGGGCGTCCACGGCCCAGGCCTGCGGGTCTGGGACTGGGGAGACGTATGTGGGGATGCGGAAGTTGAACCTTGTGGCGAAGAGATCCACATGTGGTTTGTGCCAATGGTCCCAGATCGGCTGAAGTGTTGAGTGTGACAGGGTCCACTCCGTCTGAAGCACTGTGTGGGATCTGCTGAGGTAATCTGCTAGAATGTTGAGCTTGCCTGGGACATGTCGTGCTGTCAGGTGGATGTTGTGCTCCTGACACCAGAGGAGGACTGTCTCCGCATGCAGGGACAGCTGGTGAGAGTGAGCTCCCCCCTGTTTGTTCAGATAACATGCTACCGTCGTGTTGTCTGTGCATAGCAAGATCGACCTGCGCGAAACGTGGGGGAGGAAGTGCTGGAGGGCAAGGGAGACCGCCTCCAGTTCCAGTTTGTTGATGTGCCATGATTGCTGCTGTGGGGACCAAGTCCCCGACGCTGTGTGGTTCTCCATGTGGGCACCCCAGCCCATGTTGGAGGCATCTGTGTATAGTTCTGCATCTGGAGTTGGGTTCGAGATGGGAACCCCGGCGTTGAGCCATTGCATGTCCATCCAGCGCTGGGTCGACTGTGAGAACCATGTGCCTAGAGGAATCTGGGTGTCCCACGTCTGAGAAGACTGGGACCACCTGTTCTGGAAGTGGCGCTGAAATGGGCGTTTGTGCAGTCTGCCCAAGGGGACCAGTGCAGCAAGAGACTCCATGAAGCCCAGTAGAGAGGCAAGCTCCCTGGCTGACGCCGAGGCTGCCTGTGATAGATGAGAAAGGAGGCTGTGTAGCCTGTGGAGGCGAGGCATGGCCGGACGTATGGTCATTGATACCGAATCGATCGCCATACCCAGGAATTCGAACTGTTGAGAGGGCTCCAGTTCCGATTTGTCTGTGTTGATCAGAAAGCCCAGTGCTTGGCACTGGGTCCTGACGAGGTTGAGGTGATGCTGGCAGAGGGCCTTGCTCTCTGCGAGGATCAACCAGTCGTCTAGGTAGACCCTCAGGCGTATGCCCTTGCTCCTGAGGGCCAAACATAGTTCCCTGACCACTCTGGTGAAGACCCACGGGGCTGGAGCCAGGCCGAATGGAAGGGCTCTGAACTGGAAGGACTTGCCTTCCCATGAGAAGCGGAGCCACTTGCGGTCCCTGGGGTGAACGAGGACATGGAAGTAAGCGTCTGTGAGGTCTATGGAGACTGCCCAGTCGCCTTGTCTGATGGAGTCCCTGATTGACGCAGGTGATTCCATGCGGAATGATTTGTGCTGGAGATATCTGTTTAGGGGCGAAAGGTCTAGGACTGGCCGCCATCCGCCGGATGTTTTGGGAACGACGAAAATGCGGCCGAAGAAGCCCGGGGAGAGAGGAGGAGCTTCTTCTATGGCCTCTTTGTGGAGAAGAGAGAGTATTTCGTCCCGCAGGGCTGAGCAGGCTGTGTCGCCCTGAGGGGGGGGGAAGGGAGGAGGAGAGAGAGTGAGAGGTGCCTTGGAGGAGAGCCAAGGCAGGCGGAACCCCGACCCTATCACCCGGAGGACCCACTCGCATGCTGGGAGAGACAGCCACGCTGGCATGTGCCTGGACAGGCTTCCTGCTGGCTGTTGGTGCGCGAGTGGCGGGTGAAGGGCGGGGGCAAGTCATTGGGGGTGGGCCGGAGTGGAGTTGGTTGCTGGCCTGCGTGGAGGGCGGAGTGAGTGCGGCTGGCGCCTGTACGGTCTGGGCTGACCCCTGGGTTGTGGCCTGGGTTGTGCTCTGGCGTTTGAGGTTGTGGATTGGCGCGGGCGCGGTCGGAAGGAGGTAATGTTGCTACGCCTTAAGGTGTAGGGCTGATGCCGTTGAGCATGCCGCGGGTGTGCCTGAGTGCGGAGAGGGCCTGCGCCGAGGGCAAGGTCCCTACCCAAGTCTGCGCGGCGTTTGATGGCCGCAGTGGGGAAGCCTTGACCAAAAAGGGAACCGTCGGCGGGAGGAAGCGCTCTGAGGGAAGCATGTTCTGGCAGAGAACGCACGTATGGAGAGTGGTCGAGCACAGCGTCCCTCCTGGCCAAAATCACGTTCATGTAGGCCTGCGCTTGTATATTGGCAGAGCGCATAAGGAGCTGGGCGATCTGCTGTACGAAGGGAGAGAAGACCGAGATGTCAAGGCCGGCTGGTGGGTCAGCTGGCGTTTCCATCAGTGCTGTGGCAAGGCCCGCCAGGAAGTTGTCTATGGCTGCAGTTGATTCAAGGGACAACCTTGCAGCTTCTTCCAGGTCCATCAAGAATCTGTCTGTCACTGTGACTGAGCGATTGGCCTGCGAATTGTTTGGGAGTAGTAGTAGGTCCTCCTGAGAAAGAGGCAGGGGCCTTTGCGGGATAGGACCCGGAGCTAACAGTGGGGGTTTTGAAGTGGGTCTGGGTTGGGTTTTTAAGAATTTGCCTCGACCCATTGCTGCAGGGAAATCGGGTACAGAATCAGAGGGGACCTCGCTGATGGGTTGGCCCCTGATGCGTGCCAGCGTACTATGCAGGGCATCAAGTACCATGGGCGACTGTGTGAGGGCATAGTGAGGGCCATTGGAGGATCTGTGGATGCCCATGATTTCCATAGCACCGCAGGATTGAGGCGTGCCCGGTGCATGAATTGTCTCCACCCTGTCTGGAGTGTAGGAAGCTAGGTGTCCTAGTGCTTCCTGCAGGGAAACCAACTGGTTTTCTTCTGAAGGTGGTTCCTCTGAGTCTGTGTCACCATCAGAAAAAGTCTCTTCAGTGGCATAGGGTGATGGATCAGGCTGTGTGCTGGGCACGTGGCCAGTGTGGCTGTCCTGGGTGCTCTGAGTGTGTCCTGCTGAAGTGGAGGGTAGCTGCTGGTGGGTGGCAGGGGGTGGTGGTATTGCATTAGAAGAAGGAGCAGAAGCAGGAGAAGGTGTGGCACCAGGAAGGACAGTGGAGCATAATTGCTGCAGCAAGCTGATAATGAGCTGCTGATTGTTTGTTTGAGCAGCTTGCTGTGAGACCGTTTATGGCTGGGAAACAGCAGCAGCTGGAGAAATGGCAGATGTGGACATCACTGCATGGCTTGGTGGAACCGTGCACGCGCCTGCACTGGAGGCAAGGGGCAGTGACGGTGCAAGGGAAGTAACTGCGGCGGTCACCGATAAGGGGACCGAAGCAGGAGTTGCCTCCCTTGGATTGGAAAATCGTGACAAGGGGAGGGGTGCACGCGTATGGGCAAGCGTGTCCCCTAGTGGTCCACCTTCCTCCCTGCACAATGGGAGGGCATCCCTACACGCCACGGTCGCCAAAGGATCCGAGACGGTCGAGGCATGCCGCGTGGGGGGCTCGTGATCCGATGTCACGGCCGCCACCACGGACGCATCGCACGTAGGGCCCAGACTAGTGTGCGGATCCAGAGCAAGTGACTTGCGTTGTTTCCCCAAAGGGTTTGTGCAAAAATCCCTTGAGACTGAGGGCATGGGGAAAGGGATAGAGGAGGTCGACTCGGGTACTGCCGACTGGCAGAGCCGAGAAATCGCGGATCGCGACGAGTCCGATCGCGAATCGAAAAAAGGATTGTGAATGGCACCACTGACCTGTGTATTGGTAAGCAAACCTGTAGAAGTCGCCGGAGGAGGCGTAGTGGGTAGTGGTGGTCTGGAGTCGACCGGAGGTAGCGGAGGAAGTGGGGGTGGCGTAGGGTTGGCGTTGCTGAGAGCGGCAGAGGTAGAGGGCCCAGACTGATCGCGAATCGATTGCGATCGTGCCTTAATTTTAGCCCGATCTCCCAATCGGGCTACATAATTGTGCGACCTGTTTGAAGACATAATCGGACACAAAACAGAAACGCCAAAGAATCGATAGACAGGTAGAAAATGCGAAAAACTTAGCCGTATGAAGTGCACAGGTACAGGTGTCGAGATGGCTGCCGGAAAAAGAGGGCGATAACCAGGGGGACAAAGGGGACGTTACCTACTTCCGGGAGGTTATCGGCCGTAGTTCTCTCATTTTCTCCGCATAGGCGGATAGTAGTTTGCACAGGACAGGAATGTCAGACCCCTGCCGGAGTCTGCACTAGTTGGGTCACGGTTAAGTATGTGTGATTAAATGCTGTTTGTAAATGATGACCGCTTTGAAAATTCCATGGGGAACGCACACAATAACCATGGTCAAATATGAATACGGGATGGCTGGCAGGTGAAACATCTATTTTGGTTTAAACGTCAATGTGAAACTCGCGACTAAAATGGGCATGAGGAATAGGTACAAGAATAAAGACTGTTTTAACTAATGAAATTAAAGGTTCCTCAGCACAAGAACACATGAGGATGGAGATGGACATGAAAGAAAACCAGCAAGGAAAAAAAATATGTGAAAGATCCCACAGCATTTTTTTGTTTGTTTTGTTTTGTTTTGTTGGGTTGGATTTACATGAAGGTAATAAAAGGAAATGACAATGACAAGAGGACTATTGCCATAACACACAAACAGTAACAACTCTTATGATCATTCAGTTTATATAACACACATGCTTTTAAACACCTGTACAAAATACACTCTTTCTCCACAGGTAAAGAATATATATTAAGAATACTCGGTATGTTAAGATGAAGGCAAAATGTTAATAAAATAAATTTCTGTTTTGAGAAGTGTAGATTTTCAATGCCAAAATGAACAGTGGTTTTACATATTCCAAGATGCAAAGACAGATCTTTACTTTATCAAAGATGAGACAGGAAATGGATAAAAAAAAACTTGCCACCACCACCATCAAGAAATAGAACGCAAAGACAGATCATGACAAAATATAAAAGATTAATCTTCTTTCTCGCTTTCCATCTCTCTCCCTTTACATATATATATATATACACCTATGACAAGGTCTAGGGATGGTAAAGATGGATGACCTTTTTTTTCTTTTTTTCTTTTTTTTTTGCATGATAACACACTTTTCGACATATACAAAGAAAATGTAATATTAAAACGAACCTCCCTTTTTCTTCAGTTTTACTATTAGTTAAACACAACCAGACATCAAAATGTATTCACAGAATCATTTTCTTTTACATGAACATGAGCACACGCACACATGCATGCCGGATGTTCTTCATGTTGAAATTTTTGTTTGTTAAATCAGAATTCTTCCACCTGTTCATACTGTTTCATTGACATATAAACAGCTTGCTTCATACTTTGATACATGAAGCCAGATGCGTTACACGCACTCAGATCGCAAATGCACACACACACATCGACTCAGCAGACATGCATGCCATGACACATTCATGCAAGAACACACATACATGGGTGCGAATTTGGATAAATATTGAATTCTGTTATGCACACACATACACACGCACACACACACACATGTATGCATACACACACACACCCACACTCGAGTGAAATTACATAACAGTTTCGATGTTCATTCATAACAGTCTGTTTGGCAACAAACTTCTTGCCAAGAAGCACACATCAACGTTCACAGTGTGTTAAATCCTTGAAAATGATGCTTGCACTCATGCAATGTTTGAGGATTTTTTGTTTCTTTTATATTTTTTTTTGTTTGTTTCTTTTATTTTTAAAGGAAAGAGAGGTCATGGTATTCCTGATTGTTTCTAGCTATACCTTAAATAATTTTATGTTCTTTTTTTTTTTTTATTTCCTTTACATTTGATAAAAGCACAAATCAAATTACAATGTTTGACTGTGTTCAAACTGTCAACACAGTTACTGTATTTTCATTGCAGTAGAGGTTCCAAAACATCACCCCAATGGTATTCACCCCCCCACCCAATATTTTTTCCTGGATATTATATTCCTGAATATTTTCTTTCATCCACATCCACACCCTACCTGATGAATTTTTTGTGGACCTCCCTTTTTTTTTAAGTCCATCTGTTCAGATCACCACCCAATGTGTGGTCAGGAGACATCTGTGACTGTCTCAACAACCCTGACAGCTGTATCGGTGAGAGCTTCAGCTCCAGAAAAAGAGTCACCCAAGTCAGACAGGGTCAAAGGGTCAAAGGGCAGAGACGAGACAGAGTGATCAATGTTCCTTCAGGTTTAGGGGTTGGGCGCAATAGGACTCACAAGCCAAAGCTATACAAACTTATTTTACAAAAAAGAATTTGTGTGTTGTCTTGTGGATACGGTTGTGACCTCTTTTTTTTTCTTTCTTTTTCTTTTTTTCTTTCCTACAATGTTGATGCAATAAAACTGTTGAAATATTTTTTTTAAACAAGAAAAGGCTATGAAAACACCTGTGGTACAGAAACCACAACAGCAGCTCTTCAAAACAGTTTGGTGCAGGGAGGGAATTCCCCTTCAGAGGGCGCCTTTATAAAACAAAAAATAGGGCACACCAAGACGAACCAAGTCAATGGAGAAGATGCATGGAGGAGGACAAGATGAAGGCAGACAGATGTGGACCCAGCTGAAAGAGGACAGCCCAGAACTTTTTCAATCCACTGGAGGAGAGCTGCTGTGGCTGGCTCTACTGGCTCCTCAATGGAGGAGCAGCCTACAGGAACAAATCAAACTTGCAATTTCTCACACTTTCAGACAAAGGAAAACACATTTTGTCACCATCTCTGCACAGACTGATGCACGCAAACATGAACACACAACCACACAAACACACACATTGAAACTAAACACCTCTAAAAATAAATCAGATCTTGGATCAGAGACATACGGTCATGGTGATTATGTACATCAACAGTATGATATAGAAGTGATCAGCTTGAAAAAAGAGAGAAAAAAAAGAATATTTATGTTTCATTATTTTCAATATTAACATTTATATTTCCATGTTTCCAAACCTAACATAATCTCAACAGTTTGAAAAGTTCATAATGTGCCCCTCAACGCAGAATTGTTGCTTGTTTTTGTCCATTTCATGACAAAGCTGGATATGTTTTTACCTATTTGGAGGTTGATGCACAACTCTACTTGCAAAATGCCATCTCTTGATTCAACCATAATCTTGCTAAAAAAAAAAAAAAGAAAATTAAAAAAAGGAACCTATTTGACATTAATCACCTGAAATTTGATAAAAATATTTGAAATCAATTACACAAAATTATATCTTAAAACAAAAAGAAAAGAAAAATCAGTCTATTTCAAAGAATATATGAAACTCAAAATATGAGAAAAAACTAAATACAGTCCATATCACCAATAGGCAAATAAAATATGTCCAACAGAGTTCAGATGATGACTGTATTGGTACTTCCACAATAATCAGAGACGATAACATCTGTACAAGGTTTTGTAGGGAACAGGTTCTCACCCAGTCAGAACACGTACCATAGAACTTCAACTCCTCTAAAACAGTCTTCCAAGTTCTACCTGTGCTTCCAAAACCTGTTCCATGATCATCCACCCGTTTCAGACTCAGAACAAAGTTTGAAGTTTGGCAACTAGATCACTTCACCCACTACAAATCATTCCATGTTATTCTCCCCTTTCCCTGCTGTCTTTATCTGTTATTTCTCACACCACTTCTCAGCATCTTTTAGATCAGTTTCTTTTCGTTAAAAACAAAACAAAACACCCCAAAACAAAACAAAAAAAACAAACCCAAACCCACCACCATCAAAAACAACAGTGTGTGTGTGTGTGTGCGTGTGTGGTCTCTTGCATCAGTGCGGCCGTCCCACTTGGGAATCGGAGTTGTAGCGCTGGCGTTTGAAGTTCTGTCGGTTGGGTCGCATCAACTCCTGGATGTGCTGGACAATCAAGTCAATGGCCACTGAAAAAAAGGAGAGAACAGGAAGATAAGGCTGAGGGAAACACGTCGTATCACTCTTTATATCACCACTGGTTCTGTCAATACATGTTAAAACTACAAGCAGAGGATGGAAAGCTAAAAATTGAGACAACGGTCAAATCACACTCTGTCACCACCACTGGTTCTTTGCGGGGAATAGGAAACTTAAAACTACTGTAAGTTTACAGACTAAAAAGGCGATACTTTTCCCCCTTTAAACGTGATCCCTGGCAGTAAGTGTTTCTCACTGGTGGGTAACATCAGTAACAGACCAATCAGGGAAATTCAAGCACATACTTATCAGATCATAACTACAAGATAACATCAGTAACACACAACAGCCAAGTTTTTAGATGCGGGATTTTCATTCTTCTTAGCGTGATCCTGATATCAGCACTAGGTAGGTTGATTAAGGGTGGAGATTTTTCCTATCTCCAAGGTCGACGTATGTAATGACCTACTACTGTCTAAACCCCCTCTGTGTGTACATACATGCATTTCAGACACACACAAGGATACTGTGATAGATGTCACAGTTCAGTGGGTTATGAAAACATGACCAGCATATACAGTCCCAAAAAGTGAGTATGCCTGCCTTCAAGGCTTGGTAAAAATGGTCACATGAAACAAAGATATGAAGAAAAAAAAAAGGATAAGACAGAAATGCTTGAAAACACACACACACACACACACACACACACTCACACACATTTCAAAATAACACAACAACAATTTTTTTTTAAACATCTCCCACATACCAGATACCATGAAAAGAATACATGCCAACTACTTGAAACAAGTCACAAATCTCTGAAACCAAGACCTACAAGATATCTTGCTCCCTCATGACACACAGAATCCCCTTTACCTGCCAACCATTTCAGTGTCCTTATACACACTAAGCCAAATGCCTACATTGACAAGAGTAGATATAAATTATCTTTTTTCCCTGTAAATCATCCATTCCTGGTGTCAGTACGGTCAATTCTGCAGAAAACAATCCATTTCTCTGTCACCGAAATCCATAAAGTTTATGATCTGCTTCCAGCAGAGCACTCAGTTATGTGCTTAACAAGCTGAGACTAAAACATGTAAAAGAAAAGAAAAAAAAAAAAGAGCTTTTTACTTCCAAAATACAAAAGAACATTTATGCTACGAAACAGACAATAGCACATATGATTATTAATACTACATATCAAAGAAAAAATATAACTGTTCATTTACCTGTGTTGTCAGCTCCACGTGGAATAATGACGTCAGCATACTTCTTTGTCTGATAAAACAGAATTTTTTTTTTTAGGTCATCTTATTTTTCAAAAAACATGCAATGACAAATTTTCTGTCTGTCAAAGAATATGCAAAAAAAAACCCCAAAAACTACGACCAAAACAAACTAATAAATATGACATACACATCTGCCTACAATCAACACAAATGTAAAATAAAATCCACAACTAAATCAACTCTGTCTAAACTCACACACACAGACACACATATCTGCACACACACTTGCTCAAAGACACATAAACATAATCACACATCCGCACATATACACAGAAAGAAGCTCTTTCCCTCTTCCACACCCCCCCCCCCCCTTTTTTTTCCCCCCTCAAAGATTATAACTTTCAATGAAAAGATGTTAAACTACAGAATGAACTTTTACACCGATATGTTTACATTTCTTTTAACTCCTTCACTATTGCTGATGGGCATACTCAATGTCAAAACGCAGTCTGAAATAAGGCAAGAGCTTCCAGGTCAGCATATCAGTCACCATTCTTTACTTGGATTTAACAACAATAATAATAATAATAATAATAATGTGCATATACAGAGTGCCCTTTCTTTCTAAGAGCTCAGGGTACTCTACATGAAAGAAAAAGTTACAAGTTAAAAGAACCTCTCATGACCACTCTCCCTCACTCTCTCCCGACTCGAAACATATCTCAGAATCATTACAGACAAATGGCACAGAATAAATTATGCGAGATTTAGGTTAAGAACTCTGGGGTTTAATGCAAACAGAAGATGGTTTGAACCTGGGACTTCTATACAGTCACCATGCCCTCTCTGTGGATACCAAGTGGATGATGAAAAACATTTTCTTTTTCAGTGTGAAATGTATAATACTGTGCGAGAAAAATGTATATTCTTTAAAACAGAGATGGCTAAAAGCCATGATGTTGTTACTGTCTTGTCATGTGATAATGAAATCATAATTAGATCGGTTGCTAAATTCATTGCAGAAGCTCAAACAATGAGACAAAGGTACATAAGTCAGAATAGTATCAACAGCATAGAAGACACTCAATTCTAGTTAGTACAGAAGTTGCTATTTTATTTGGACAAAACAGAAAACATAACATTGCATACTTAAGTGTATTGTTGAGGCAGTATGTATTGGTTTGATGTATTTTTGAATGGATGGTCGAGTCAGTCCCCATTCATTTTGGTATTTTATTATCATTACTTTGTTGTTTTTCTTTAGTTCCGTTTCGTTGAGTTTTTGTCAGGATGTGACTTAAGTGTTTCCAAGTATTGCATATTTTCTTGGTTTAAACTGACTGAAGGATTCAGAGAAAAAATATAGTTTTTTGTTGTTGTTGTTTTGAAGCTAAAATATATGCATTTATGTTGTTGCCCCCTTGTCAAAAGACCTTTCTTGGCAATGACAATAAATAATTCCAGTGTCCAGTGTCTCTCCCGACTCCCTCCCCCATCCCCCTGCTCTCATTCTTCCTACAAGCAAAGGGAGCTGGCAGGCTTGGGGCTGTGCTGGAGAAGTAGGAAACCATGAGTGCTTACAGACAGGATCTGAAATGATGAGTTTTCCATGAAAACCCAAAGGCAGAAACAAAGAGTCAGATGAACAGACTTGATGACGTAGGTTGTTCCAGATAAGAGGAGCAGCAAAGAGGAAAGAGCGTTCATCACAGATTCTTGAAATGACACCAGGAATTTCAGAAGGTAACAGTCAGAGCAAGAGTGGAGAGTTCTTGAGGGAATTTAAGCACTGATATTAGTGATCAGGTCAGAAAGATAGGTAGGTCCAGTGGAGTGGAAAACAGAAAAGCTAAGACACACAACTGTGTGTTTAATTCACGCCTCTACTGGAAGCCAGTGCACAGCATGGAGGCGAGGGGAAATGTACATGTGACCCTGAAAGTCAGATGGGCAGCACTCTTTGCAAACGTTTTAATTCCCTGAGGAAGACTATGAGGACAACCTGTCAGTAGAGAACAACAGTGGCTGAATCATGAAAGCACGAAAGTCGAAATAAGGGTGTTCATAGTTTCAACAGAAAGGTAATAATAATAAATAAAGCAATAATGTACATTTGTATAGCGCTTTCCTGTGGCTGTAAGTGCCTTTGATAATAATTAATACACCTGTTATAAATAAGACACAGGAATATACTTTTATTTTAAAAAGGTACTGACAAACATTGTTAATCCGTCAAAGTTCACAATTGACTGTGCATATCAGATTGACCACCTGAGCATGTATACTGAGGTTTGAGTCAAGAATGACTCCAAGGTTCCTTGATTTAGAAAACTGAACTGTGGCATCACCAATCACAAGACCACCAGGGAAAGAGGCAGATGCCCACATTCTTAAAGAGGAAATGATCACAGCCTCTGTTTTGTCATCATTTAACTTGAACTTGTTGAACATCATCCAGGATTTAGCATGAAGAATGCAGTATTGCTTTGACTGAATCAGACTACTTCACCAGTATCTGCAGGCTTTTGCAGTTGAGTATCATTAGCAAAAAAGTGTTGAAGAACGGAGTGACCAGAAGTGATGTCAGAAAGAGGACTAGGGAACAGAACAAACAGAACAGGGCCTAAGACAGAGCCTTGTGGCACACCACTGCAGATCAGGGTTGATTCACAGTGACCGTTGAAAACAGAGACAGTCTGTAAGCCAACTCAGGACTGTTGAATGAACCCCAAATACATGTCCAAGCTTGGAAAGGAGTACACACCCTGGTTTCTCCCTCTTGGGGTTGCAATATTTTTGTTAAAAAAAAAATATATATATATATTACACCAGTGATAAGTAAGTATAAGATTGTTCCACACTGATCTCATTTTCACTATGTTTAAGCAGTCTGAGGGCTCATGTTGTGATGCGCTCTCCCCAGGGAGAACAGCAAGAATTTCACATAGAGAAAATCACTGTAACCAGATAAGGACACAACACAATACGACACAATATAAGCACAGTGCAACACTTACTGGCAAGCAGAACTCTTCGAAAGCAGGCTTGACCAGACTGGTGTACTGGTGAAGGATTTTCTCCAGGTTCCTTCCTCTCTCCTGGATATCTCGCAGGACTGTTCACCAGCGTGCAAAACACACACACACACACACACACACACACACACACACACACAAATACAACCACAAACACACACAAAGACACGCACAAACACACAAATGTACGCAAACATGTACACACGCAGATACAAAACGCCCACACATATGCATGCACACACAAGCATACATGCTACTGGTAGTGTTAAGAGGACAGAAGCAGAGCAGTGTTCAATCTGAAATGATCAATAATCATTATAGTGATGTTAAAACTTTAATTCATTAATCTTCAGTCAACACACACACACACACACACACACACACACACACACACAAAGTGTGCATAACCATCTAAAACACATACTTGAAATTACATGAAAAAAACATTAACATGCATAAACTGAATCACTCTCAGCTCTATTTTCTTTTCTTTCTTCTCATCTTTCCTTTTCATTTTTTCCTCTCTAAATTTCTTTCTCTTCTTTCTTTTTTTGCTTGCTTTTCTTTTCCCCTTCCTTCCGTTTTACCCCTCCTTTCTCTCTCTCTCTTTTTAATCTTTCATTTATATAATTTTCTATCTCCTCCCTTTTGAACAGAATAATTCCAACACCCTTGTTTCAATCACTTTCCCTCTCCCCCCCCCCCCCCCCCACTCTCCCCCCCCCCCCCCTTTCTTCATCAAACACAGAACATCTTAAGTCACCCAACCACATCAAATGATCCACGACCTTAACTCATTCAACAAGTACTACGCCACCCTATGCAACAGTATAATTTATATCCAAATTCATCAAAATGATTCATGACGGTAAGTAATAGTTAATCAACAACCCCACCACCTGACCTAGCATTATGATTCAGTGTCTAAAGTTGCCCGAAAGCTGAATACCGACTCATGACCATGACTAAATCAGCAACCCCTACCACCCTCTGAAGCACTGTAATTTACCTAATGTCTGAAAACCAGTAAACTGTGTGAACAACAGACTGTTAAACCCAAATCAACAACCACCACCACCCAGCTGCCAACCATCCATCCGGGGGAAGGGGGGGGGAGCTTGTAGGGGAATGGGGAGAAGAGAGGGGGGCTGGGAGGGTCGTGGGGGTGGGGGTGGGTTGTTCTTTACCTCGGCGGGAGAGGCGTGTGTCCTGGGTCCGTGTCGACAAACAGCTTCATGTGGAACATGTTGCGCAGCTCAGGGAAGTAGAAGACCAGGATCCCTTCCAGCAGCACCACATCCGCTGGATAGACTACCTGCCCTGTGTTCTCCCTGCTTTGCACAGAAACAAGTCTGTGGAATGCAGTGATTACGACAGAGGAGAGAAAAAAAACCAAAGCCGACCACTTGATGAATAATGCATGAGATGCTCGGGAAGGAAGGAAGGAAGGAAGGAGGAGAAGAACAGCACAGCATGGTACAAACAAACTTCAATGCAAAACGCAAGGTCAAAAGCAATACACGTCACACCTAAAAAGCACTGCGGGTCCAAGTTAACAAGGTTAAAGTAACGGGACAGGACACCCATGCTAAAAACATGAATGAGGAAATTCGGAGATAATCCTTCCGTGGCAACTCACTCTCCCTGACAGATACACACGCACGCACATACACACAATCATGGACAGGTGCACAATCACACGCTGACTGACAGGCACACAAACACACATACCTACATACACAAAACAGATACATATTATTGTGTACCAAAGTACACCTGTAAAAATGTGCACCAGCACAAAACCTACCAACACATCACTCCTCTGCTTTGCACAAGTTCATTTCTTTCTTCCATCCCCCCCCACCCCCCCTCCCCCCTCCCCACTTTAATTTATTTAAATCAATGAATTAATGTGGTTCTTAAAACTGTTTGATTTTACTACAACATTTATAAACAATCATTTTCCTTTAACAAAAAAATCTGTCTCTCTATGGTGCTCAGACCTGTTTGATTTTAATGCAACACTTATCAACAATCATTTTCCCTTTAATATCTGTCTCCATTATCCATCATATATGTTTGGTTAAAACAATGTAGTTTTTCATATACCAACCGAGGTGAAAAAAAATTTGCCTTGTTCCCCCCCCCCCCCCCCCCCCCTCCCCAACCCTCCCCCGCACCCCCAACATTATTTCTCTGTTAATTTCTGTTTGTGCTTTCTCTCAAAACAATGTCATCCACTCTGACAAAGAAAACATGTAATGTTCTGTGATTTTTTTTTCTTTTCTTTTCCTCCTACATTTGAAGCGTAGAACGCCAGTAATAACAGGTGTCTACAGAGAAGAAGCAGTTGTCCAGCTGACCCCAAAGATCATCTCACACTTGTGGTTGTAGCAGTGGAAGAAGTTGCTGCAGCAGTAATTATCAATTACACAGTCACCGAGTACTGAATACCACTTTCAATATCACAGTGAATACTACAATGTGTTATATCATAATCAGGGAGGAAGGTGGCAGAATGGTTAAGACGCTCAGCTGCCAATACAGAGAGTCCGTGAGGGTGTGGGTTCGAATCCCGCTCTCGCCCTTTCTCCTAAGTTTGACTGGAAAATCAAACTGAGCGTCTAGTCTTTCAGATGAGACGATAAACCGAGGTCCCGTGTGCAGCACGCACTTGGCGCACTGAAAAAGAACCCATGGCAACGAGAGTGTTGTCCTCTGGCGAAATTACGTAAAATGAAATCCACTTTCATAGGTACACAAATATGTAAGCATGCACTCAAGGCCTGACTAAGCGCGTTGGGTTATGCTGCTGGTCAGGCATCTGCTCAACAGATGTGGTGTAGCGTGTATGGATTTGTCCGAACGCAGTGACGCCTCCTTGAGAAAGTGAAACTGAAACTAAACTGAATATCATAATTTCTGACAACACAGTTAAAAAAATCAAAACAAATACTTCTGCAATCACAATTTCAAATCATGATTTCTAGTTTACAGGCGCAAGCATTCTGAGTGCTACAAACAGCACTAGTGGGAAAGCAGCAAAGCGGGTGTCAGTTTACTGCAGGTGAAATAAAGCATCCTCAGCTGCTGGGAACGTCTCACATCAATACATGTTGCCATTCAATTCACCACTATAAAGAAAAAAAAAAAGATTTATTATTTTTGTTAATTATCCTAAGAATCTTTTTTTTTCTTTTTTTCCCTATTTAAACCTGAACTGTTGTACAACATTCCTAAGTTTCCCACATTCCTAAGTTTCCAAATTAATTTTCAGTCTGTAAAATACTCCATACTAGAGGAGATATTCAAATTTATTTTCAGTCTATACAGTACTCCATATCAGTGGAGATTTTCATTTTTATTTTTAGTCCATATAACACTCAATATTACATAAATGTAAATGTAGATTTTTGAATGTATTTTCTGTCTAAACAACACTCCATATTATCAGTGAAGATTTTCAAGTGTCTTTTCAATCTGTACAACACTCCATATTAGTGGAGTTTCAAGAAATTATTTTTAATCTACACAGCACTACAAAATAGTGGAAATTTCTGATTACATTTTCAGTTTATACAACGCAACAAATTAGTGAAATTTTTAAAAGTCATTTTTAGTCAATACAATGATACCGCAAACTAGTGGAATCTTTGAACTTGAAATTCATTTTTTAGTCTACACAAAACTACTAATTAGTGGAACCTTGGAAAAATGAACATTTTCTGGCTACAAATGCCGCAAAAATTGACCAATTAAAAAACACAATATACATTACAAATGAATCAGACATAGGAAGCCCACGCCTCAGACACTGACGTGTGATGTGTTCAAATCCCAGCAAACCCTGGCTGGTAAGAGAGAAGGATTTTTCCAATCTCCCACGTCTTCACAGACGTCCAGAATTCGAAGCATCTTACTCTTAGCATTATATGTGTGTATTAAATGAAAGTAAATCAAAACTATGCACGTTAAAGACCATGCAATCAAAGTCAGGATTTGGTGGGTTATGGATCTGAAAACTTCAAGGATACACAACTCTTGACAATGAACCAGAGCATCAGTGACTGACCAAACAGTATCTGATTCTTATTTTTATTTTTTTTTTTTTAAATAATAAAACAAACTTTCCTTTTTTAAAAAAAAACCCAAAGAAATAACAGCTGATCCTAGATGAAGAGGGAAAAAAGCAAACTGATGAAATGAATGATGAATGGAATGCGTTAAGTCGTGGTGGCCTTGATTTAAAAAAAAAAGAAAAAAAAAAAGAGATACACAACACATAAAAATGAAGGGAAAAAAATTATGAAACTAAGAACAAGAGCAAACGTTTACACTGAGAAATAACAACACAGTCAGCAGAAATTGAAACAGTGAGTGTGCATAATTGATGACCAAAAAAAAAAATCTTCAGAATGTCCGGATTATCATTTCTCGATGGGCAACTCAGTTCTTGGATTATAGGGCAAAAAAAACACTAAGCCCTCAAGTAATCATCTATACCACAGAGGTCTTCCCTCCCTTGTTTTGATGCTGTTGTTGTTGTTGTTGGGTTTTTTGGGGTGCTTTTTTTGTTGGTGTTTTGGGGGTGATATTTTCTCCCTGATGTGATCTATCTCTTTTATTTTCTTTTAACTTCATGATCGTTTAATCTGGGTATCTCACACTTTCTTTCTAACTTTTTGATTATTTAATCATAACCTCTTTCATTTATTTTAGGTAAGCCCTGCTCTGTTGAAAAAGGAAGCATGTGTTTCTGTTCCATTAAATTCAAAGGGTGCCCTGTGTCGTATCGTTTGACAGGTGTAAGTGATTGTTTGGGCAACAGAAAACCATGTATAAACTATAATGTGAGAAAAACAGTATTCATGATCCTGATACAGTACGGGTAAAAACATTTGTTTTCAGTGTTCATGTGCAGTTCATCCACATTTATCTGTGTGCCCTATTGGTTTTTAAGTGAATTCTTAAGTTCTGCATTTGCAAATGCAAATTATTTGGGGAAAATTAGTAAAACAAAAAACAACATTAAGCTAATTTTTTTGTTTTTGTTTTTTTAATGAACTACCGTTGACTGAGCAAGATGCAAACATACAGACACACACAGACACAGACACAGACACACAGTTCACTGCCTATTCATTCTTTTTACATTCCAACAGCGTTAATACAGATTTTGTGTAAAATTTCAAAAAACTCTTCCTTCAATCCACAGCTTTTCCAGAATACCATTCTGAATTTCCATAACCCCTACATATAAAAATACTTATGTGATTTTGTTACTGAAAGAAAGAGAGAAAATAAATAAAGAACAACAAATGAATTAAAAACCCACACAAAGTTTTTCTTCAAAACATCTTCTGAAAAAATGGGGATGAAGAAGGAGAAAGGGATAGCGTGTACGTATATAAACTTGAACGACACAAGCAGATTATACTCCATATGAAAGGAAAGGGAGCAGAGAAGGCCGTAGAGAGAAGAAGAAATATATATCCGAAGAGTTTCATATAAGCAGTCGACAGTCGACAGACCACTGAGACAGGGGAGATAATCCCTCATCAACCATCCACTCCCACCACCACTCCAACATCCAACCCATTCCTTAAAAAATATGAAGGCTAAATGATAAGAGGGAGCAGGGGTGCTGGGTAAGTATATATGCACAGGGCGGAGATGATCAGGCACTAAACTATCAAGGAAAGAAACGCTTTTCAAGCATGAAGAACGCTCTCATCTTAATCCAGACTGTCTCTCACGTCATGTTCTTCTCTCTTCAGAGCCTTGTTTGAGGTGTGCATGAATCAAGTCCAAAGCAAGTGTGAAACCAGACACTCAACTAAGCGAGACTAAGAGTGTAGGAGATCAAACATCAAAGCCAAATAGGTGCAATCATTTTCACCTCTAACACAGGCAGACAACCTCCAATCCAGTGCTGCTGAACTCTTCCCATCAGTAGGCTACAGGTTAAAGGTCTCATAGTCTTACACCGCCAACGAGGCAAAATCCTCTCCTTCCACTGTTATAACCTTCCCGTACCGAAGTTAGGTATCCATTCACATACAGCAGGTAGTCAGGTAAATAACAGCTGCGGAGGAGTGTGCCATTTAATAAGAGAGGCAAGGCCTTCAAGACTCAACTGACTGACCACATGAATTATGGAACAAAAAGACGGCATCTCTGGTACAGGTACAAACTTTTCCCATGAGTATTGTGTACCATGTTGTGACCTTGACCTTCAACATCTGATAATGAATTTCAGTAACAGGGATCATGCTGACATCATGGCAGTCACAAAGCAAAGTTTGATGAAAACTGGATGAAAGACAGGAGCTCTACAGAGCTTTTTTTGTTTTTTTTTTTTTTACCATACAATGGCTTTGACCTCTGACTTCTCACCTTGTCATCATAAAGAGGTTGACCTACTGTTCTATCAAGTCAAAGGTTCTACACAACTTGCACTTGGCAAGAAAACTCCAACATTAAAATTTACCACAGACACACTCATACACAAATATACACACTGACAAAATGAGACCAAGAGATTACCAAGACTCATTTTGTTTCCACATTTGAGTCGATAAAAGGTGCAACAGAAAATTATAACACACCCAAAAACCTTCCCTTGAATAAGAACTCCCTCCTACTTGTTCATACATTGATCATACCCTGTTCGTCTAAGTACACACACCAAAAGCAGCAGAAAGAACATAAAAAGACACTGAATATTTATTCAATACTAGACAATGCCTTTTGTTCTGTGCTAAAACCCCACCCACTTACAACAGACACGTGTACATTTTTTTTTTTTCAATCATTGTCAAAAACAACAAATCAGTTTACACCTTTACATGAAGAACGGCAATCTCCGTGACAAAGAAAACAAGACAAAGTCATATAGAATATAAGAAACGAACAAAACAAAAACAAGAAAAGGAAAGAGGATGCTAAAAAATCTGTATATCTTTACATAACAGATACAAACATACAGACACAGAAAAACTATTGACAGTGAGTTCACAGCTTTAAAATTTGAGACAAAGGCAACAGACATACAGACACATACATACATACACACACACACACACACACACACACACACACACACACGCACAGAGAGAGAGAGAGAGAGCAAGTTGACAACTTTATAATGTAAGACATAGAGGGCATGGCAGATCAACAGAAAAGAAATGACGCAGATCTATAACAAATGCATGACTGTTGAGTCATCAGCTGTGTGAACTCTGGTGTCTGACTACAGTAAATTAATCAGAAAAAAAAATGAACCAGCGGTAGTACAGCTGGTACTACAGATGAAACAAGTGAAACACTAATAATGATAAAAACAATAACAACATGGATTTCTTGCACTTCAGCCTGCTGAAACCCAAAGTGCTTACAATGAATCACAAAATAAGACACACTGCACACAATATACACACATACACATGTGTGTGTGCGCATGCAATGATGTCGTCAAACATACAGTAATATGACCCTCAGAGAAAAGACCGGCGGATGAATAACAACCCAGTGATGCACACATAACACTCATTCACACACACACACACACACACACACACACACACACACACAAGAACAAGAAACTTCTATGTTGGAAAGGAAGCAAGTAAGCCTGAGGAAAATGAAACAGACCAACTATTTTCTTATCACTGAGAATGACATAACAGAAATATAGGATAAATGATAGAAAAGAGGACGATTCCATACACAACCCAACTGGGTGGGGCCAAGATGTTTTCTGGTTGTCAGCTTGAATTCCTACGGTCCCAACACAGAAACTAACATTTTTGCTGCCCAGCTTACTGCAGATGACAAATCTGTCAGCCTGCCAGAGCATGTGCTAAGTAAACAAAGAAAATGAACAACATTCTGCTGACAAACTGAAACAGAAAATACCAAAGAACTGTCTGATCAACGATCAACTGTTACTTTGTCAATGGATATGTACAAATTGCAGCAAATCACCACCCAGTGAAAATGTCAAGGTAGGTGCTGGTTTTGTTTCACATACTACTAAGTTGGTTAAGTGCATATAAGTATCATATTTTCTTAAAGGTAAAATGAATAAATCCTTCCAAGACCTAATCAAAATTTCGAGTTTTATGACTCTTCAAGCTTTTCTGAACCCGTACAAATAAGACATTTACACTCACTTCCAATATTTTAAACGTTTTCCCCATACTCTCTCTCACAAGGCAAAAACAGAACAAAACAAGAATTCAAAAAACAAACAAAAATAAAATAAAAGAGAAAGAAAAAGAAAGGGATAGGGTGAGGAAGACAGCAACCACATCACAAAACCAGTACTCACGTACACGAATCAAAAATCGACGGCAGATCTGTACAAAATCAACACAAGCCGGCAGGATTTCATCTCTCTCACACACACACCCCCATCGACCTATCACCACTCCCACAAGCTGAAACTTAACTGGGGACTTTCAGTTCTTCTGTAGTAGCTGCTAAAAGAGAATGATTATTCCATGTGCTTTAGTCAAAAACTAAGAATAAAGTACAACAGCAAAAAAACAACAAAAAAAAGCTTCAGTTCAAACTTGAGGCCTTCATAATATTTGAGAAGGGGGGAAATATTTCAACTTTGCTGCAAATTTTACACAAAAAGAAGAATTTAATAGTAGCATTTAGTTTTAAGACAATAAACATTCAGTTACATCTGCGCAAAGGATGTAACAAAGCATCAAGAAAAAGCTGCGCCTCCAAATGTTTAAACATCATCTAAATGCCAGACCTGCTGCTCACCTCATTTTTTTTTAAAACCCAATTTCAATCAATACAACTGTAAATCTGCAGAAGCATTCTATCTTCCACTGTCCATGTTACCACCTATTACCTGTCTTTCAGATAATACTCAAATTTCTTTTTTGTTTGTTTTTTTCCTGGGTGGGGACAGGCATTAAACTTTTAAAATATAAAAAAAAGATAATTCACAGTCGTACTAACTTATATCTGATCTAACCCAAAACAAATGGTATTGTAAGTGAAAACTTGCATACTGCTGATATATTGAAAACAAAATATTCAGCAATTCACTTTTAAAAAAAAGTTTAAAAAAAAAAGAAGCTAAGATCAGCTACCACAGAGAACAACTGAAAGTCTCAATTTCCCTCTTTTTCTGCAACACACATTGCACTGACCACTAGACAAGGGTGTAAACACACATGTGCAAATCATACACGTACCTTTTGTGTGACACATAATCATAAGTGGGGATCTCTACAGTCTTGCCGGCA